>NW_008358101.1:3871780-3874436 GCF_000622305.1 Nannospalax galili
TTTAAAAAAGATCTCCATTTCATTATTAAAATACACAGTTTCATGCAGAAAAATTCATTTTTAATACAACTGACACTAGGATGCATGTGCATTTCTAATCTCTATATATCTGATTATTACTAGTCACAGTCGGTTACTTTCTGAGCCCCTTAGCATCTGAGCATGGATATAAAGTCATCGGGTAGATTTCAGTGGCTTTTTTTTTCACATCTACTAATTATTAAGGAGCAAATTTTATGCTTTGAAGAATTATTTTTTTTTCTTTTTTTTTTATTTATACACCCACATCCCAGGTAGCACCCTCCCATAGCCTCCCTCCCCTCACTAGAGCCCTTATACTCTAATATCCCTGCTACTGTCTGCTGTATTGTCAGAACCCCCAGCCATTCCCCACTACTTGCCCTTCTGGTGAATCTAGTCAGCCTATCTAGAGGTCTTTGTTTTAGGAGGGTCAGCTGTTCCTCATCTAGCAGTAATCAGTTGTCAACATTCCTATGGATAAGATTGGGGGTCTGCTGTTCATTTTCCCAGATCTATGCTGAGTTACTATCTGGGAATCCATTTGGACACCCTGGCCAACAACTCAAAAGGAGGTATTGCCTGTCTGGCATTGTTGCTTGTTATGTAGCCTTTAGCTATACATATGGACTCTTATGAAATTATATTGGTCCCTTTAATCTTTGGTTATACTTTCCTTTTGGGTGTTTAAGGCCATACAGTTGGTCCAGATAACCCAATTTATTTTTACTCTAAAGGTCGTTTAAGGATCTGTTCCTCAGGGGTCACATGGGCTTGGGAGGAGCCCCCAGCTCCTTTTTTTATCGGTTCTGCCTATGTGAAGATAAGTCAAAAGTCCTGCTTGACCATGATTGGCTTTGCTTGGAAGCATGGAGGAAATGATTCCTCTGTGTTGACCCTCCTCCCTGTAGACTGGACACTGGTTCAAGTCCATCTTGTGGGATGTCCATGGCCTCCTGAACAGGAGGACAGGGGACTCACCACAGTTACAGGATATTTTGAGAGACATTCCATAGTCCCCTGGAACTTAATCAACCTTGAAGGGCAAGGAGCAAAAAACTGTCCTTTATGTCCCTCTGACCAGATTAGTATAGGCCTCAAAGTATGTCTGTTAAACATCCAAGAAGGTTAGTTCCACCAGTCTGGTACTTTTAATTACTGTGTGCCATGTAGATTAATCTTGGTCAAAGACCAGTTGTTCTCAGATAAACCTTACCTAGACATATATTTCTTGATCTGCTATGTATAATTTCTCAGTAGGTTGTAGAAGTAATATGGTTCCCTCTGGTTTTCAAAGCTAGCTAGGCATTGCTTATCTCTCACATTGTCTCACCCCTCCATCATGGTTTTCCCTCTTAAGGTGCATCCATTGCCCCCTTTCTCCCATAATAATACCCTTCTCCTGTGGTCCTACCTCCCTTGAGCTCCTTCTTTCCCTTTATTCCTTAGGTCCCTTGTATACCCTTTCTTTCCGCCTCCCTTAAACTAACCCAATTTTTATCCATATCTCCCTTATTAAGGCTGTTTCCTACTGTTTTTCTCTCCCAGATTCTTTCTTTTCCTTTACCTCCCTGTTTCCTTTCTATTATCCTGGTTCCTGTAGTTATGTCTGGTTGCATACAGGTAGGATGCCTCATTAGCATAATGGGTTTCAGATTACAGAGCCTGGATTCGTGGAAATCACCTGACCCTGACTGTTGCAATATCTAAATGTTCCAATTTGGAATTCCAAGGGTGGTGATTAGGGAGTGGTGAGCTCTAGGCATCAGTCTCATGATCTGCCAATGGGAGCAAACGTCACAAGGCATTCCTTGAGGCTCCAGTGGTGGGGCCGTTGCCTCAGGCCTGCTGTATAGCTGTCAATAAGACTTTCACCCTAGGCTCAAGCCTGTCTCCCACATTTATTGCTGAGTAAAACTCCATAGTATAAATGAACCACATTTTCATAATCCACTCATCAATTGAGGGACACTTAGGTTGCTTCCATCTTTCAGCTATTGTGAAAAGAGCAGCTACATGGGTATATGCCAAGGAGTGGTATAACTGGGTCAAATGATAGGTTCATTTGTAGATTTTTAAGAGATCTCCACACTGCTTTCCATAAGGGTCGAAACCAGTTTTCAGCTCCACCATCAGTGGATGAGTGTCCTCCTTTCCTCTCATCCTCTCCACCATTTGGTATCATTTGTTTTCTTGATCTTATCCAGTCTGACTGGTGTAAGGTGGAAGCTTAAAGTGGTTTTAATTTGCATTTCCCTAATTGTTAGTGCTGTTGAACATCTTTTAAGATGTTTCCTAGCCATCTTTACTTCTTCTTTTGAGAACTCTCTGTTCCTTAGCCCATCTTTTAATTGGGTTGTTTCTTGTCTTGGTTCTCTGTTTTTTTGAGTTCGTTATAAATTCTGGTTATTAAACCTCTGTTGGATGTGTCACTGGTGAAGATTTTCTCCCATTCTGTGGGTTTTCTGTTTGCTTCCTTGGTTATCTCCTTTGATGTACAGAAGCTTTTTAGTTTAATGAGTTCCGATTTGTTAATTCTTGCCCTTGTTTCCTGGGCAATTGATGTCTGGTTTAGAAAATCCTTTCCTACACCTATATCTTCTGGGTTTTTCCCAATGTTTTCTTCTAATAGTTTCAG
>NW_008358101.1:3874550-3875263 GCF_000622305.1 Nannospalax galili
CACCATTTGCTGAACATGCTGTCTTTCTTCCAGTTAATGTTCTTGGCCCCTTTGTCATGTATCAGGTGGCTGAAATTGTATTTACTCGTATTTGTGTCTTCAATTTTGTTCCATTGGTCTATGGGTCTATTTTTGTGCCAGTACCATGTTGTTTTTATGACTATAGCTCTGTAATACAGCTTGAAATCTGGTATAGTAATCCCCGCCCCCAGTATTGCTCTTAGTGCTCAGGGTTGCTTTGGGTATCTGAGGTCTTTTGTGCTTCCATATGACTCTTAGGATAGTTTTTTCCCAATTCTGTGAAAATGTCATGGGGATTTTGATTGGCATTGCACTGAATCTATATATGACTCTTGGTAGGACGGTCATTTTCACAATATTAATTCTTCCAATCCATGAGCATGGGAGGTCCTTCCATCTTCTGATGTCTTCCTCAATTTCTTTCTTTAAAGATTTAAAATTTTCATTGTAGAGCTCTTTAATATCTTTGGTCAGGTTTACTCTGATACATATATATACATATATTGCAGTATTGTGAATGGGAGTGTGTCCATGTACTCTTTCTCTGATTGCTTGTTATTGGTATATGGAAAGGCTATAGACTTTTGTAGATTAATTCTGTAACCTACCACTTTACTGAACTTGTTAATAATTTCTTGGAGTTTTCTGGTGGAATTTTTGGCATCTCTTAGATATAATATCATATCTTCTTC
>NW_008358101.1:3875506-3907917 GCF_000622305.1 Nannospalax galili
CCAGACCAATGCCTTCTAGGACTTTGAACATAAATGCATGTTGAATTTCGCCAAAGGTCTTCTCTGCATCTGTTGAAATGGCCATGTGGTTCTTGTCTTTGACCCCATTTATATGATTTATGATGTTTATTGATTTACATATATTGAACCATCCTTGCATCTCTGGAATAAAGCTGACTTGATTGTGGTGGATGATCTTTGTGATGTGTATCTGTATGTGGTTTGCAAGTATCTTCTTGAGAATTTTTGCATCTACGTTCATTAAGGATATTCATCTAAAGTTTTCTTTTTTGATTGTGTCTTTACCTGGCTTTGGTATTAGAGTCATGCTGACTTCATAGAAGGAATTTGGAAGTTCTCCCTCCATTTCTATTTTTTTGAATAAATTAAGTAGTATTGGATAGAGATCTTGTTAAATGTCTGATAGAATTCTGCTGTAAATCCATCTAGTCCTGGGCTTTGTTTAGTTGGGAGGTTTTGTATTACTGTTTCAATTTCTTTTTGTGTTGTGGGTCTGTTTAAGCTGTTAATCTCTTCTTGGTTTAGTTTTGGTAGCTCCCATGCCTTTAGATATCCATCCATTTCATTGCTTTTAGATTTTTAAATTTGGTAGCATATAGGTTTTTAAAGTATTCCCTTATAATGTTCTGTATCTTTCTGGTGTCTGTTGTGATGTTTCCCCTTTCATCTCTGATTTTGTTGATTTGGAGGTGCTCTTTCTTTCTTTTGGTTAATTGGGCTAGCGGTCTGTCAGTCTTGTTTATCTTTTCAAAGAACCAGCTCTTGGAATTGTTGATTCTTTGTATTGTTTTCTTTGATTCAATTTCATTGATTTCTTCCCTGATTTTTGTTATTTCTTCTTGTCTGCAGGGTTTGGGTTTTGTTGGCTGTTGCTTTTCAAGTGTGTTGAGTTGCAGTGTTAAGTCATTTGTGTTCTTTCTGATTTTTTGATGTAGGCACTTAGAGCTATAAACTTTCCTCTAAGGACCAACTTTCAGTGTGTCCCAGGGTTTTGTCGTGTTGTATTGCCCTTTTCATTTAATTCCAGGAATACTTTTTTTCTTTCTTAATTTCTCTTTTGACCCATTCATCATTCGGGAGTGTGTTGTTTAATCTCCATGTGTTCATGTGGTCATTAGGCTTTCTTCGGGTATTGATTGTAAGCTTTATTGCATTGTGGTCTGATAGAATGAATGTAATTATTTCAATCTTTTTGTATTTGTTGAGGTTTGTTTTGTGCCCCAGTATATGGTCGATTTTGGAGAAGGTTCCATGGGGTGCTGAGAAATATGTCATTTGGTGCTTGGGTGGAATACTCGGTAAATGTCTGCTAGGTCCACTTGATATATGGTATTATTTAATTCAGATGTCTCTCTGTTAACTCTCTGGCTTATTGACCTATCCAGTGGAGACAGTGGGGTATTGAAGTTGCCTACTATTAATGAGTTGGGCTTAATCTGGGTCTTAAAGTCCTGTAGTATTGTTTTTATGAAGTTGGGTGCACCAGAGTTTGGTGAATATATGTTCATGATTGTAATATCTTCTTGATTCATTGTTCCTTTGATCAGAATGAAGAGGCCCTCTTTGTCTCTTCTGATTAGTTTTAGTTTAAAGTCTGTTTTTTCAGATATTAGAATTGCAATGTCTGCTTTTTTCTTAGTGTAATTTTCTTGGTATATTTATTTCCATCCTTTCACTTTGAGATAGTGTCTGTCCTTAAAAATGAGATGAGTTTCTTGCAGACAACAAAAAAAGATGGGTTTTGTTTCTTAATCCATTCACATAGTCTGTGTCTTTTGACTGGGGAGGTCAGTCCATTAATATTTAAAGTCATTAATGAAAGATGGGTACTGAATGCTGACATTTTGATTTCTGTTTACATTCTTGATATAGCTGTACTTTTCCACAGTTATACCTTCATTGGATTTCTTTCCATAATCCTTTGGGTATCGTCATTCCTTTCTTCAGCTCTTTGTATTGCTCCCAGAACTCTCTGAAGGGCTGGTTTTGTGGACATGAATTCTTTCAGCCTATTCATGTCATGGAAGATTTTTCTTTCCTCTTTTACTATAATAAACATTTTGGGTGGGTATAGTAATCTGGATTGGCATCTGTGATCATTTAAAACTGGGAATACTTTGGTCTAGGCTCTTCTGGCTTTCATAGTTTGCACTGAAAAGTCAGCTGTGATCCTAATGGGTTTTCCTTTATATGTGACTTGTTGTTTCTCTGTTGCAGGTTTCAGAATTGTCTCTTTGTTTTGTACATGTAGTGTTTTTACTATGATGGGCCATGGAGAGTTTCTTTTCTGGTCCTATCTGTTTGGTGTTCTATCTGCTTCTTGTATTTGTATGGGCATATCTTTCTTTAATTTGGGGAAATTTTCTTCCACAATTCTGTTGAATATCCTGTCTATGCCATTATCTTGGGATTCTTCTCCTTCTTGTATGCCTATGGTTCATAATTTTGGTCTTTTTATGGAGTCACACAATTCCTGCATATTCCATTCTTATGATTTCTTAAATTTTTCATAATCTTTTCTTGAGTGGTCTAGTTCATCTGCTTTATCTTCCAGCCTTGATACTCTGTTTTCCATTTCATTCATCCTGCTGTTGAGGTTTTCTCCTGTCGTTTCTAATTGGCTTATGGAGTGTTTCACTTCCTTCTTCATTTCAGCCTGAGTGTTCTTCAATATTTCTCTTATCTGAATTCATTCAGAAGTTTATCCTTATCTTCCTTCAGTTCTTTGATTTTTTTGTGTGTGTTCTTTAAATTCACTGAATTCTTTTTTCATTTATAATTGTTCTTTTGAGTTCCATGTCCTGCATTATCTCTAGGGAGTTCTCATTGTACTCCTCTAGAGGACTACTGGTATTTGGTGGGGATATGTTATTTTGGTTTTTCCATGTTATTTTTTCTCTGTGATTTTGCATGTGAATTTTTTTTGTAGTTTCTGGTTCTTGTGTGAGACTCAGGCCTTCAAGTTTAGGTCTACTTATTTTTGTGAACTTTATGTTTCTTTGTGGTTTACTTTTTGGGCATGAAAAGCTGGTTCATCTAAGCTTCCGGTTCTCTCTCTTGATTTTATATTGGAGTGGCCAGATTGATTTTGTCTTCAGGAGTTCCAACAGAGGCCCAATTCAGTTGAAGGTCAGATGCTTTCAGGGTTTCTCCTAAGGTCTGGATCCCTCCAGGACCGATTTTGAACTCAGGAATTTGGGGGTTGGACTGACCTGGGAGCCTGGCCCAGAGAAGATGCTGGCCTAGGGCAGCTGGTGGCCAGTCCACCCAGAGATGCAAAGGCAGATGGAGCAGGAAGAGGCCCCAAGGACTCTTGTGGACTGCACTGAGGAGCTGTGTTGGTCTGGATGGAAAGGATCAGGAAGAGGAAAGGTCAGCTCCCAAGTCCCAAAAAGAGGATGGCGGGTAGTTCAAGCCCAGGGAAGCAGGGGAAGTTGGGGGGATCCCAGAAGCAGTGCTCCTGGGGCCCAGAGAAGGTTGGTTTGGATGAAAGGGTCAGGAAGCAGTACTGGTTCCCCAGGTGTCTGGGGCCCCAAGACAAGGAATGGGCAGGGCCCAAGCTCAGAGGAGAGAAGGACAGGGGAGATAGGGGGGTGAATGGGGCTGGGGGAGTCGAGGGGCAGAGGGAGCGATGGACTTACCCCAAGAGAGGCCTGTGGGTGGGCGAGAGGCCTGTGGTGGGTGGTGCACACCCATGAAAGCAGAGGTAAATGAGTGTGGGGCAAGGCCCAGAAGCAGTGCTCCTGGGGCCCAGAGAAGGCACTAAGTTGGCCTGGATGAAAAAGGTCAGGAAGCAGTACTGGTTGCCCAGGTGTCTTGGGCCCCAAGACCAGAAATGGAAGAGAGAAGGGTGGGGGAGATGGGAGGGTGAATGGGGCTGGGGATTTGAAGTGCGGAGGACACCATAGAGGGCAAGATGGAGTTAACCCAGAGAGAGGACTATGGGTGGGAGAGAGGCCTGTGGAGGGTGGTGCATGCCCAGGGAAGCAGAGGTAGGTGAGTGCGGGACCAGGCCCAGAAGAAGTGCTCCAGGGGCCCAGAGAAGGCACTAAGTTGTTCTGGATGAAAAAGGCCATAACCCAACTCTTAACTCCTATATAAAAGAGAACTTTAAAACAGTATCAGAAAACTCAGAATTGATAAACATTTTGAGCCGGTGAGTGTACAAGATCAACATCCATAGAAAGTAGCCTTTCAATACACCAGTGATACACACGCTGAGAAAGAAATCAGTGAAGCAGTCTCATTCCCAATCATCTCAAAAGTAAACTGGTATAAACTTGACCAGGGAATTGGCAAGAAAGGAAAAAATGAAAATTTAAAATATCGAAAAAAGAGTGTGGAGGAGACATGAGATTACCATGCTCATGGACTAACAGAATGGACTTTTTTTTCCTCTTTGTCTTTTTGAGGCAGGGTCTCCCTGTAGCCCCAACTGTCCTGGGACTCACTATGTAGATGAGGCTGGCCTCGAACTCACAAAGATCTGCCTGCCTCTGCCTTCCAAGTGCTGGGATTAAAGGCATGTGCCACCACACCCTGTAGAATGAACTTGTTCTTTTAGTTTTTACAAAAACTTTATTGAGAATTTCATACTTACATACAAGGTGTTTTGATCAAATCCGTGCACACTCCCTCCCCTCCAACATTTCCGCCTCTGAAGAGGTAACCCTAAAATCTTTTCAGGATTAGATACAAGCTCTCAAATACTTTTGACATTTTTGGCCTTTGGAACAGAGTGTATTGCTATATACTCAGAGTATATTTGACTTTTACCCCAGACACTGCTTACATTTCTTTGGGGTCTTTTTACCCTACCTGTCTAGCCAATTCCTACCTCCTATTCTTATCACACCATTCTCTGAAGGGGTTACCCATATTGCCAATATGGACTAGGGATGCCGATCGCTCTGGCTTCTTCCATGCTGCACAGGGACACAGCATGAGGCAATTGGAGTACCCCTTCAGTAGGTCTATCTAAAAGACTCCCAAATTGCATAACTTTTGTCTCTAGGGGGAGAAGAAAGTCCTTGAATCATGAGTGGGAGATATGAAGCAGTAAAGGCAAGATAATTAGCATTACAAGTTCTAGATAGGGAGCTAGAAAAAAGTCAGAACAGGGCATGGCTATAAACTAAGAACAATTTACTAATTCAAGGTATTATCAAAATTTCAATGACATTTAAAAAATATTTTATTACTTTTATTTTATGTGTATGTATATGCTGCCCATGTCTTTAAAACCACTCACATCAAGCAATGCCCACAGAAGTCAGGCGAGGGCATTGAATCCCCCTCAGTAAATGGTTTTTGGAAGACTGGGGACATCCACATGCCAAAGAATGAAGCCAGAGTCTTATGCTTCAAATTTACTTCTTGAACAATTCATGCAACTGTCTGCAAGAGTTGTGCAGGTCTAGCAGTGCTTTTGCTGTGCAGCACAAATAAATAAATAATAATAAATAAATAAATATTAAGTGTTGGAGCGATGACTCAGCAGTTAGGAGCACTGACTGTTCTTGCAGAAGACTCAGGTTCAAATCCAAGCACCCACATGGTGGCTAACAACCATCCCTAACTTCACTTCCAGTGGATCTGACACCCTCTCTCTTCTGTCCTCCACAGGTGCACATAACATATGCAGGTAATACACTCATACACATAAAATAAAAATAACTAATAAAATAATTTGAGATAATAACTACATCTGGCTTTATAAACCAAGGTTTTATGTATATAAAATATAATGAATTTGCAGAATTTTACATTTTTAGTTTAGTTCCTGAGGTCTGTTATAGCAGAATATGTTAAATTACTTTCATGTACAGATATGTACCAACTAAGAAGGTTTTGTTTATCGATATAACATGTATAAATGATGCTGGTCCCCAAACACAGTATGTCAGAGCTATCATAATGTCTTAGAATTACAAACTATGTAAGTGTTTCTGGTCACTGTGCTTTAAATAAGTCTGTGTCATTTGTCATATAAAAGTTTAGTACACACAAGTATGTATAGTCTATAACACCACAAGATGAGAATAAATATTTTTTACTGGTTTATGTACTCATTATATTTTATCATTATTTTACTGAGCACTTCTATTTGTAAAACAAATACCTATAAAACTATAAACCTATAACTATAAAAGTTACCATGCTGGCTGCCAATCCTGATTGCTTCATTTTCCATGAACACATATCTTCTTATTTTGTTGTTTCTCGTGGTCGCTAATAATACAGAATATACCAGTGAGGTGGACAAGCATAGGGAACAGGTTAGCAACCTCAGACACTACCCGGCATGTACTATGCACACCCCACTCTTCTAATAATACCCTTGACAACATAGCTCCTTTACATACATAATTATGCATATATGCTCCTCTCCAAACAATGACCTGAGCAACCTCACCCCTCCATTTGCACAAAGCTAGCCCTATACCTCTCTCTAAAAATGAGATGTTTCTCCTCCCTTTAATGATCATTAACCTTTACACATCCAGCTGTGAGGGGGTTATCTATCCTTTATTGGCTTGAGTTCAAGCTCAGTAAAGCAAAAGAATGTCCAGAAGTACACATTTGGAGAATGTCCTATTTATTTTCACATGCCTGTGCATAATTAGATATGCTTAAAATAAGGTGTATTATGCGAAGGGAAATGTGCAATTCAAAAATGATTATATGACCTAATCTATCAATTAAAACAGCAAACCACCTTCATTATGCTTTTTATCAATCAAACTCTTCCTCCTCCTGAAACCCATAAAAAGAAGCCTCAAACAACAACGAGTGCCCTTGAGTATTTTTGCTCTGTATACTGATGCTCTCTTGCGGCATATTCTGATCTTGTTTATTGCTTTGTTTTGAATAAAATTTCCTTGCCACTTTTACCAATCTCTGTGAGTCTTTTGATCATTTTACTAAGCTCCCAAGAACCTGGAAATACCCAGCCTAGATCCTCAGCACCTGTATCAGTAGTAATGTTGATAGTTATTGATCTGAAAATCAATTTAAATGATTAAAGCCTACAAATTTTGAAAATAAATGGTATTTGTTCAGTCAAGTAGGTCCCATTCCATGATGGCTACACCATGAAAAACTAGAATATAGTGTAAGAAGCTGTTAAAATACCAGTGCAGTGCCTTAAAAGTTCTGAGATTATCAAGAGCTCTGAAATGACCTATAACACACCAGGAGATGATTTTTATGCCCTTGATTGTATCAGGTTATGCTGACAATCATAAATAATGCAAAATTTCTGTGTGAAATGTTGAAAGAAAAGGCTGTATACAACTATGACAGTGATGTTGCTGTATGTTCTGGGAGTTTTACATAACTTCCAATTCATTATTCATTATTTAAATTAAAGTGGAGGGCCAGTCCTCTAGTGTTGATATGAGGGCAACTAAGGATATTTTGAAACCTCTAGATGAGATGATATGAAAGACACACAGCAGCAAGTATTCAATGTAGATAACACCCCCCCCACATTGTAGAAACAGAGATCCGAAAGCACTCTGCTTAAGGAGACTGAGTTAATGCCATGTTTCAAAGGCAGGGTTACAACTTGGCATTTGAGAACTGCTACAGTCTAACAATTAAAATTGTTTCTGATCTGGATCAGTTATTATATGACTTCCATCTATCAAATCAATAAATATACTCTGCCAATATATGACAGAAGCAACAAAAAAGTCATGTATGTCCTAACTCCTCCTACAGGATACCTTCTGAAACTGCTCTGCTGGGGAAGGAGTAATGTTCAGACACCTCTCACCTTTCAATCTAAGGTCAATTTATTGTTAAAGAAAGAAAATAGTACATTTTAGTAAATGGAGTGACCCCCTAATGCCACAGGGTCTATTTACAAAATCTGCAGCAGTGGATAGCAATGCCATAGGTGTTCCCACTCATCCACGCCTCACTCTCCAGAGCCACCTAAGTCTTATAAGCTCCAGTGAGTATCAGTGTCTTGTATCTGTATCCTGTAATCTTTCATGTGGAATTTTGACTGCACAGTTTCTAGTCTTAGGTCTGTTTACATACACAAATACTTGTCGTTGGCTTGCAGTTTTTTCAGGATGCAGGGGTATATGATGTTGTACAGGTTTGTAACAGCACTATGGGCATGCCACATTCTTTAGGCTACCAGCTATTTATAATAATTTGGTTTGATGAAAGTGATCTGCAGTGTTCACACAATAAAATTGCCTAAGAACACTTTTATCACAAGCTTTCCTGTTTTCTGTTTTCTGGGTGTTTTGTTTTGTGTTGTCTTAGACAGGGCCTCCCTTTAGCCCCAGCTGGAATGGAACATGCTATGTAGACCAAATAGGCTTTGAACTCATAACGCTCCACCTGCCTCTACCTCCCAAGTGCTGGGATGAAAGGCATGTGTCACCACACACACTTTCCTACAGGAGGCATACATAAGATCAGCCAAAATCCCAACCTAGATGTGGTAGATGACTTCCAGGCACCACCCCACACTGAGGAAGTACTGACAGTGACAGATGATGTGAAAGGAAAATCATTTCTTTACTGAGAATATGGCAGCTGATAAATTCCCCATCCTCCATGGGCATGGGCCCCATACACATGCACATATAGGTAGCACCAACTGTACTTACTGGGTTATCAGAAAAAGACCTAAAATTAGAAGGTATGAGATGGGAAGGAAAATAGGAACAAATATGATCCCTTTTCATTGTATACATGAATGAAGTTCTTAAAAATAATGAAAAATAAGCCGGGCATGGTGGCGCACGCCTTTAATCCCAGCACTAGGGAGGCAGAGGCAGGCTTATCTCTATGAGTTCAAGGCCAGCCTGGTCTACATAATGAGTTCCAGGACAGCTGGGGCTACGGGGAGACCCTGTCTCAAAAAGACGAAAGAAAGAAAGAAAGAAAGAAAGAAAGAAAGAAAGAAAAATCTAAGATAGATTCTTTGTGTTACACTAAGAAAAAATATCCTCGCAACAAACAGCTAAATACACAAATACAATAGCATATAAAAGTACATTGATCTTCTCAGCACAGTATTTCTCATCTTATTGGTTTGTAATTTGTATAGCTCCACCTAAATGGATACAATGTTGATATCATTGCCTATTTTATAACAGTAAAACAGATACAGTGCCTTATGTCCTGCTTGGTTTTTATATTACCCATGAACAATTTCATGTACACTGTTTCAATTTCTCATCTTCATTAGCTAATAATATGCGCTAAAACATTCAAGGTGAAACAGAAAACTAATTACATTGAGTTTTTTAAGCTCATTTATACACAACTGGATATATTAGTGCCAATGGAGATAAAAGCACTATGACTTCTCTTAGTCCTCACTAATTCCCTGTACTAATGTTCACAGAGAAGCTCAATGGCGTAGAACACAGAAATAGTGGTGTTGCTAAGGCCAATGTTCAGAGGGAAAAATCTGCCTGAAGCCTATGTAGAGGCAGTGGATTGCTTTTATTCCAGAATCTTGCTCACCTTTTAGAATGCTGCATCCAATGATGCAGAGAGAAATATAAGTTCTTTAATGTGCAGGCAATTTCCATTCACTGCACTCGCTAACAATTTCCTGAGGTGCCTCTCCTTTACAATAACTGAATGGTATCAATTATAGGATATCAAATAGGGGATTCAATTATGGGATATCAAATGGGATTTGAGTGATAAATAATTCAAAATATATAAGAAAGAGTAGTATGATAAAACCTGTTATTTTAGAATAGAAATATTTTAAAGAATATAAGATCATGCTAAAATGGAATTATCTTAAACTTGAAAGTGTCTCAAAATGATTGTAAAATATATTTTAGGACAGTTAAAGTACTATTGAATAACAAAATTTGATTGATGATTGTCATAACTATTTTTCTAATCAGAGGTCAAATATATTTGATATACATTTAAAAAATAAGGCAATTTCTGGTATAATGTCCTTATTGAGATATAAACTGCAAGCAACAAGTTGCTGATATTTGTTTTTTTCCATTTCTAATCTCTATATATCTGATTATTACTAGTCACTGTCAGTTACTTTCTGAGATTCTTGGCAACTGAGCATGGATATAAAGTCATCAGATAAATTTCAACATTAATTTTTTCATATTTACTAAGTAACATGAAGCAAATAGATATAGCTCATTTTTTATTGATTGATTTTGTTGTATTTCATACAGAACATCCCAAACAATCTTATTTATCTTTATACCCACATCCCAAATGGCATCCTCCCATATCCCCCACCCCCTGCACAGGGGCCCATATACTCTGTCATCCCTGTTACTGTCCACTGTGTAGTCAGTGCCCCCAGCTGATCCCCAGTGCTTGTCCATCCACTGAGTCTAGTCAGCCTATCTATAGTTCTTTGTTTTATGAAGATCAGCTCTTCCTCTTCTAGCAGCAATCAGTTGCCAACATTCCTTTAGATAAGATTGGGGTCTGAAAATTTTATTGTTCTTAAAAAAATGAGAAGATCTCTATCACTTTATTAAGACATATCACTGTAATAGTACTTTAAGAATTTCATGCAATGTAATTTGATCATAAATACCCATTCTCCCTCAGTTTCCCCCAGGTCCATGATATTTCCCTACCCATCATCTTTGTGTCCTCTTTTCTTTATCCACTGATCCAAATTAGTTCATCCATACACTCTTGAGTATGTGGTCATACATTGGAGTGTGGTCAACATAACAGGGGCTACAGACTCTTCAAGAAAATTGACTCATCCTCTCCAGAAAGCTACCAATTGCCAATAGCTCTATAACTAGAGCAGGGGTGGGACTTCAGGCCCACCTCCCCCTTCTAGGTTGATGTTTTGCCTGGCTTGAATTTACCCAGGTCGTGTGTATACTATCACAGCCACTGTAAGTTCATATGTGCCCTTGTCACATTATGTCAAGAAAACTTTGCTTCCTTGTAGTCATTTACCATCTCTGGCTCTTAAAATCTCCTTCTTCTGCAATGATCCTGGAGCCTTGTTGTGTGGGATATGCTATAGATGCCTCATTTAGGGCTGAGCATCCCTTAGTCTCTTATTCCCTGTATGTAGACCATTTGTTGGTCACTATGTCATTTGTCATCTACTGAAAAAGAAATCCTCATGAGAGTTGTGAGATTAATCTATGGATTTGTAAGCCAGTAGGACTTGCTTTTAGTAGAATAATATAGTTCTACCATCAGTTTCACAACGTATCTAAATATAGGTTATTGGCACAAGTTACTGTGCCATGTATGGTTTTGATCTCATGTGGTGGGCCTTAGATCTAATCAGAAAGTGATTTATTACTCCCATGATATTTATGCCATTATTGCATGAGTATGAATGACACTGACCTGGAAGATTCATCCCTATTGACTAGCTTTCATGTGCTAGAAGGTGTTATTCATGCCACCAGAGGAGAAATATTAATCATACTCAACTATGTACTCTAGAAACTGCAGTAATGACCTATCTAGCATACAACCTTTTGTTTTCCCTGAGCATTTAGGCTGATATTACCCATAAGACTTTTCTTCTCACTATTGCCTTGGAAATCTTCCACTTGGATTCGCTTTTCTGTCTCCTCTGGAAATATTTCCATTTTAGGAAATAAATAAATTGCCTCCAAATAGCTATATGTGAGTCTCAGTCCTTTATGTATATCAAAACTTACAGACACTTCTGCAACTTACAATTTCTTACCCCAGCTCCAGTCTTTAGTCTTTCACCCTTGTGAAGAATTACTGTTTTTCACTCCCCTCTCTAATTCTGGAAGAATGTTGGTAGAAACAGAGACAGGAAGTTACATGTTTTATTTTTATGACACATGTATATGTTTTATGATATATGCATGATTTTTGTGACATATATATATATATATGTTTTAGGTCCTTTCTAACTGTGAAGCACCTCGTGTTTTATCTCTGTTCAGTCTGAAAGTATGGGTATTTCTTTGGTAATCTTTATCCCCATTCCTGGATTTCTATTATTCATAATTCTTTGAAGCAAATCATACATCCTCTGACCCCCTCATTATTTTTCTCCTTGTCTCTTGGATTTTGAACTTCCTCTGTGGTTGATTCTTTTGGCCCCTTGGTCAGAATTACACTAAAGGTAGTCTCATTCATCTGCTTTCTCAGAAAACATATCACATGCATGATTTTTATGGATAGAGCTTGAATAACCTTTTATTCTGAGAGCTATAAATTTCAGAACAGCCTTCCTTACTATTTTCAGATCATCTGTTTAGTTTTGTCTCCAGAAAACTGACTTTTCGGGTTTCAGGATGTTTTAAAACCAACAACTCATATTAGGCACCTCGTGCCACTCCTCCCCATCCTCCAGCTCTTACATTCTTTCTCCCTCCTCTTGAGACATGTTCCCTGAGCATTGGTAAGGGGCACAGCATGTTATTTTCACTCATGAACTCATACCAGCTGTGCTTACTTGCAGAAGACCTTCACTAGAACAAGCCCACCAAAAGTCTTGTATGGTTGGAGGAGTGTTCTTCAGGACCCATCCTTTACTGAGGAGCAATTGGTACTTTGTTGCTGGGGGAGGGGGAGTCATACTTCTTCGAGGGGCCACTGGTATGCTTCCTATGCTTCCATTGCTGGCCCATACTCATGCACTTGTGGACAGCACTAATTGGACTTAAAAAGAAGACATGAAGTTAGTAGGAGATATTGGTGTTTTACAGAGGTCATAGGAGGTGGGAAATGAAGAATAGGGGGCTTGTATCACCAAACTTTGCTGAAAGCATGTATGAAATTCTTAAAGAATTAAAAACTAAATTATCAAATATTAAAACATACAATTCACCAAGTGAATTCCTTGGACACTTAAGGTACAGACCATTGTTTACACAAACTCCCTCTCCTATCCTGTGAATGCTTTGAACCT
This sequence comes from Nannospalax galili, assembly GCF_000622305.1. Taxonomy (NCBI): domain Eukaryota; kingdom Metazoa; phylum Chordata; class Mammalia; order Rodentia; family Spalacidae; genus Nannospalax; species Nannospalax galili. The sequence continues at coordinate 3,888,429 of NW_008358101.1, forward strand.
TTAAAAATATCTCTCCTCCTCAAAGACCTTCTCACTATCTGCTCAACCCAAGAACTCAAACTAGTATTTCAATTTCTTAACTGACACTTTGCATCTTATACATCCTCAAAGTCATTAGTGTAGTGTTGTTAAAAAAAAAAAAAAAAAAAGCCTGACGGAAGCAACTAAAGGGAGAACGGATATATTACAGTTCACAGTTCACTAGTACTGCCCTCATGGCAGGGAAGTCAAGGCAGCAGAAGGTGAAAGCAGCTGGTCACATCACATCCACAATCAGGAAGCAGGGAGCTGTTAATGAATGATCTCAGTAGCTTTCTAACTTTTTATATAGTCTACAGCCCAAATACAAAGTGGTGCTACCCACTTGTAGTGTGGATCTTCTTTTCTCAACTAATCTAATCAATATATCCTCTTCATGGGCATGTCCAGACCTCACAGCTGTGTCTGGAGGTTTGTCTCCTAGGTGAATCTAGATCCTGTCAAGTTGCTGATGAACACTATCACATGGGGAATGCTGGTGAAATCGATTTCAAAATCCTTTATGATCACATATTCTAGCAAAAATATCAAAGCTTGTGAAAACTGGTTACATCATCATTTTTTGATCTTTGTAAAAATTAGGTATAAATATAAGAATGTAAGAAAGTTACTTGATTCTACTCTGTCTCTGTTATATATCTCTAATTCTCTCTCTCTCAACACACACACAGACACACATACACACATGGACACACATTCATACTTACACACATAAAAACACAGTATACATAATTTATTTAACACTAGGTGGTTGTACAATGGGACCTTTACAAGAAAGGCAATGAGAAATCATCACAATATTAGGGATATGGATCAACTGATAAGATCACATCCAACTCTCATAGACACCTCAAGTTCAGACTGTATTTTATTAGCTAAAGCTAACAACATCTTTAGGCTTAACATCAAATGAGTAGACGTATACTTTGCTAACTGTGCCTACAGGAATAGAATAGAATATTTCAAAATATCCCTAATAACTGTCAGAAGTCTTCTACTGAACTAATTTCGAAGAACAAAAGAGACAGACTAATGAGATTGTTCTCTTAATGAACAGTGACTGCACTCCTAAGAACCTGTTCTGATGCATCAGTTCTCAAAGTTGCTCTGCGGACCCACTCCATGTTTCTAAAACTCAAAATATTTCCCAAACATGTTTAAATGTTACCTTTCATGTTTGTCTTCCATTTACATTCTCCTTACAATTTAGATCTGGCATTTCCAAAGCTAAATGGCACAAATCTCAATAGTCTATATATAAAACAACATCCTCACTATACCATTTAATCAGTTAAATATGATTATTCACTATAAAGCAATGTTTTCTTTAGCCAATCTTGTTTTCTATTGTTGCCAATGAATTAATAAACACTAAGTCCTAGCATCAATCTATAATAAGTCAGAGGGTAAATTAACTTTTAAAATTCCTCATGGACTCTGTTGTTATTGGTATATAATAGGTAAATTTCTTCCTCTGCTGTTTAACTTCCTTCAGTTACATAAGTGTTATTTCCAAGAACATTCCTCAGTCAATTTCCAACATGCTAATTTCTGTCTCAGCCCTTGGTTTTCAAAGACTCCATTTAGAATTGGTAGTGTTGAAAGTGCTCTAAAGCATACTCAAATTGTATATTACCACTCTGTATACCTTCTTCTAGTCAGTGAAATGCATGGGTGTTATCACTGGAGACACAGGGAGCACCAACAGCTTATGTTACACAAAATAATGCATTATCATCTTATCAGTGATGAACAGAGATGGCATCTATGAAGCTGAGTCTCAATTATCAACTTGTAGAGATATTGATTGGCACCATTACCTGGGCTGCATGATTTTTGGCTGTATCAAAAGGAGAATGTGAACTCAGGACAAGTGTTCATAATTTTCAGCTTCCCAATTGTGGATTCAAAGTGATCGGCTACCTCAAGCACATGTCACCATGACCTCTCTACCATGATTGACTGTGCACTCCAGTTGTGATCCAAGAATAAGTCCTTTTGCTAGGTTATTTTATCACAGCAACAGGCAAACAACTAAGATCAGAACCAAGGCTATGTGTTAGGTATTTCGCCAAGTAAGATCAATAGTGATATGAAAATTAAACATTAAGTGGCACTTAATGTCCACCTCTGGAGGAGAATGGCCTTTAAATATGGGGAAGTGGGATTTTGAGTCAAAATGTCCCTGAAAGCCTAGCATCCTCAGAAGCTCCTAAATGTTCTGGTAACAGTCCTCTTGCAGTGCCTGTTCTGCATGTAGTATCTTGTTTAACTGTTTTACATAGATTTGTATACTGATTCTTATTAGGCAGAGTCTGATTCTGTAGACCAAAATATTCTAGAACTCATTATGGAACCTTAGCTGGCCAGGAGCTCATAGTGACCCTCATACTTAGGCCTCCATGTTCTGTGATTATAGACATTATGTGTGTAGTACCTTTAGTAGAGCAAATTAACATCCATTCAGAATAAAGTCCCATGACAATTGATCTGATAGAAACATTATCATTCCTATCAGAAAGGAGAGATTGAACCATTTCACATTTATTTGTCATGGCCAACAATGGCCAATTATAGTCTTCCAATTTCATCATCTATCCTCTTTCATAGTAGTTGTAACTTGGACCACTGGGACAGTTTGTTTCATAGATACCATACTGTTCTACACTGGAGTATTAATAGTGATGATGGGCAAGGAGCTATAGTTACATGAGCTGTGGTATTACCATGCCACATTACAGTTACTTGAATAAAACAAACTAACTCTTTATTTAGCCTTGAAGAGTGGGACCAAACTTGGAGGACACAAGTTCCCTCAAAAATAACTTATAACAGTGCCAAGAGCTTGCTCTGGAACTGTGTCTTCCATCCAGACCTCACCTACACTTTAATTCAAAATTATTTCTCTAGCTTCATTTGGGGAACTGCAAACTTAAACCCATCACTATCTTATGAGAATTTCTTGCCATTTCTCCACAGGTCTAGAATACTTCATGCACATAATGTTAAGCATCCTTCTCAATTTTCATTTTATTTAATAGAGGTGCATGTGCTGCCTTTCAGCACTTTGATAAGTTAATTTTTAAGCATACCCATAGTCATTCCCTATCTTGGGGTAGAGTAGCAAATTGAGGTACACAAGAAATAAGATCAGGTGTCATCATCACAAGAGCATATGGTTCAATAGGTTAACGAAGATAAATTAAGTCATTTGTTCAGATTCTGTCCTTTTATAAAAGTAATTTCTACAATGAAATATAAAGTGCAGGCTAAAAAATGAGTTTGTCAAAATTGAAAGTGCTTACTGTTCAAATTAAATTGAAGGAATTTACAAGAGACAATTGTAGCAAATGTTGATTTATCATAATAAAATATGTATGTGTATTTAGACAATCTCAACACTTTCAATATAAGTAATAGAAATGTTTAGGCCAAAGATTGATGCTTAATATGTAGAAATAAACAATACCTAAAGATCTCTAGCATCATTAGTAATTATGAAAAGAGTAATTAATGAAGATTTCACTACTTACCTATGGCTGCAGCATTAAAATGAAAACATTGACAAACAGCTAAAAAGAAGCAAACCCGAGGTACAGAACACTGTGTGTACCAGCCAGCAGAAGAGTTGGAAGAAACTGTGACTACTTCCAGCACATTCTGAGATATACTGGAGAAAACTGTATTGTTCAGCAGTTTCAAACGTTTTGAAGGCAGCTGTTTTGAAATCGGTAACTGTGACTTCACGTGCAAATTCACACACAATCCGTAAACTTCATTCCCACTAGTATTTAAATATTCATTGAGTTAATAAATTCTCCTTAGTAGATCTCGAAGAATTTGTCACTCTTATCAGAACCATGTGCTTCATTTAAAATTGTATGGAAATGGTTATAGATAGGTATAAAGTTCATAAACAAGTGTCTCAACTTTAGGTTGAATTAGATTGATGCAAAAGGCATTGAGATTCCATTATCTACCAAGGAGGACCCCTATCCCCATTAATCCCTCACTGCATCCCTGGTTTGAAGATACCTTTATTTCATAAGCCAGGCATTACACTAGAATATTCAGAAAAAAAATTATGTTGTAACTCATCTGTCTCTCAAATGTATGTACTTGCTCTTGTTCCATTTTAATCTAGCCTTTTACATCACATACTGTAATACTATGTTTATGGTTTATCTGGACATAGGCTTATGGAACTTCTGATGATTAAATCATATAAGGTAATTTTTATGAACCAAGAAACGGCTTGAGAAATCGCCTATAACTTAAAGAAGTCCAATGTCGAAGTCACAGCATCAGGAACACTGTCAATATGCTGAGTAACTATGAAGCCTGGAGCAGATTTTCAACTTTCTTTGAGATTTTATTTACCTACTTATTAAATAGCAATGAGTAGTTGAAAATTCTGCATGCAAAACTCTCTTAATTATGCAAGTTTGATCACTTTTCATATGAACCAAAATAATTTACACTATAAGAGACTACTTTTTAAGTGTGTGCTCAATAAGAAAATAATCAAAGGTGGCTGGAAAGATGTTTCAGTGGTTAAGAGCATGGGTTCAGGTTCGCAGTACCTACATGGCAGCTCATAACTATCCTTAACTCCAGTTCCAGGGGCTCAGATGGTCTTCTACCCCTTGCAGGCAATGCACACATGTGGTGCACTTACATATATGCAGGCAAAATACTCATATACACAAAGAAAGAAAGAAGGGAGGGAGGGAGGGAGGGAGGTAGGGAAGGAGGGAGGGAGGAAGGAAGGAAGGGATGGTTGGAGGGAGGGGGGGAAAGAAATGGAGAAAAACAAAGGAAGGAACCAAGCAAGGAAAGGAGGGAGGGGGAAGGAGGGAGGGAGGGAGAGAGGGAGAGAAGGAGGGAGGGAAGGAAGGCAAAGAACATTTAGTCATCAGAGTGTTAAAAAGGGCTTAGAATAGGGACTGGAGAATAGGGACTTGCTGGTTAAGAGCACCAACTGCTCTTGAGGAGAACCCAGACTCAGTTCTTAGCACCCACTTGGTGGCTAACACCCATTTGTAACTCCAGTTTCATGTTATCCAACAATCTCTTCTGACCTCTGCAGATATCGCATGACATGGATGTACTTACACATAGTCAGGCAATACACCCGTATACACATAAAATAAAAACAAGCACGCCTTTACTCCCAGCACTTGAGAGGCAGAGGCAGGTGGATCTCTGTGAGTTTGAGGCCAGCTTGGTCTACATAGTGATTTCCAGACCAGTTGGGGCTACAGGGAGACCCTATCTCAAAAAGGCCAAAATAAATAAGCAAATAAAATATTGAAAACTAAGAGTAAATTTAGAATAGACAGATATGGACATCTGTACATTTAGTGCAGATTTAGAATTATTTGAATCACCGTTCAAAAGCAGTGGTAAAGGAAGGAAAGTTATGGTTCCATGGTTACTGCATGGAGATAGGCATGGGGGCAAGAGAAGAGAAGAAAAAGTAAATTGATTTCAAAAGTGATATAGCTGTCGTTAGGAATGACCATGCCCATCATTGATAGGTTAACCAAAAAGACATTACGAAAATAATCATAGCCAGGTGTGGTGGCACATGCCTTTAATCCCAGCACCCAGAAGGCAGTGGCAATAGGATCTCTGAGGGTTCAAGGGTAGCCTGGTCTACATGGCAAGTTAAAGATCAGCTGGGACTACAGGGAGACCCTGACTCAAAAAAAATCATAACAACAACAAAAAAATCTTTTAAATAGTAATGACTAAAAAAAATGGAAAGAAGTTTATTATATGTGTGGCAGTTTTGTTGTTGGTGTTGGATTTCTGTGGTATACATTAGTAGTAATCATCTTCCTGGTGATCTTATAACTTTAAGTCTAATTAAGGTGGAGTACTATTGTAAAGGACAATAATGTTGTTTGGAGAGTCGACAATGGGACTTACCTAAGAGAAGAGGATAGTGCATCAGTTTTGATTGAATCTAAGATACAGGTAAATGAAGAATAAAATAATCAGAACAAAGAATCAAAAAGGGGTGAATATGTATATGCATGTATTTTAAGAAGATTCTACAGAGGTAGGATTATATTTTATTTTTTCTTTAGTGTTAGCTTTCCCTCCACATGTTCCATTCTCTCATTCTCCATCCCATTCAATTCTTCCTATTCAATTATTCCCTTTTGCCTCTTTATATCACTTCTTTCAATATCCCCTTCCATGAAGACCTGTGGTCCATTACTAGTTTCTCGAGCTCTGTAGATTTTCCAATTGAAACACATTTATATAAATATTCAAAGTTTAAATCTGTACTTGGCAACAAACATGCCATGTCCTAGGTTACCTCACTCAGAATGATTGCTTCAAGTTCCTTCTATTTACCTACGAATTTCATAATTTACATATCTCCTCTTCCTTCTTTTCCTTCTCCTATTTTCTTCCCCTTCTTCTTCCTCTTCTCCTTTACCTTCTCCTTTTTCTTCTCCTTCATTTTTTCTTAGTTATTTGAGACAGGATCTCACTTTGTAGTTCTGGCTAGGCTGGAACTTATTATGTAGCCCAGGCTGATCTTACACTCCTTCAGATCAAACTCAAACTCCAATTCAGATCCCTCTTCCTCTGTTTTTTGAGTGTTAGGGTTAAAGTTGTGATCTATCATACCCACTGAAATTTCATTTCCCTTAACAGCTGAACAATATTCCATTATATAAATGTAGCATAATTTCATTATCCATTAATCAATTGATGGTCATCTATGCTACCTTCATTTCCTAGCTATTGTGAATAAAGTGGCAATGAACATGAATGAGCACACACCTCCATAGGTGGATAGAGAGTTCTTTTGGTATAAGGTCCTTTGGGTATAAGGTTGTTAGTTGTCATAACCAAGTCTTTTGGGTATGGCTTGGTCATGTAGTAGTTCTGTTTCTAACTATCTGAAGAATCACCATACCGATTACTACAATGGCTGCACCAGTTTACACCCCATCAGCAATGAATTATTGATTTCCTTTCCCCATGTCCTCATCAGTATATTCTGTAGTTTATTTTTTCAATCTTATACATTCTGCTTGGGGTACAATAAAATCTCAAGCTAGTTTTAATATTAATCTCCCTGATTGCCAAAGATATTGAACATCAAAAAAAAAAAGACTCAGCTATTTTTATTTCACCATTGAAGAAGTCTCCATTTGGTTCCTTGCCCCAAATTTTAGTTGGGTTGCTTGCTTTTTAATTTTTCATTTATATATTTGTTTTTATTTTATGCGTATGAGTGCTACATGTATGAAAATGTGCCCATGCATATAAAGCTCAAGGAGGGTGTTGGATGCCCTGGAACTAGAGTTATGGATGATTGTTTGTTGTCACGTGGGTGCTAAGAGCCCAAACCGGGCCCTCTGTATCAGTAGAAAGTGCTCATAAATATTGAATGCTCTAGTACTATATTAGTTATTTTTCTATTGTTGTGATAGAAACACCATGACCAAGGGAACTTATAAAAGGAAGAGTTGGGGCTGGAAAGATGGCTCAGTGGCTAAGAACACTGGTTGTTTTTGCAGCCAGACCCGGGTTCAAATCCCAGCACCCACATGGCAGATAACAACTGTCTGTAATTCCAGTCCCAGGGGGATCCGACAGCCTCTTCTGTCCTCTGCAGGCATTGCACGACCTGGGTGCACTTACCTACATGCAGGCAATTCACACCTACACATAAAATAAAATAAATAAGAGAAAAAAAAGGAGACTTTATTTGATCTTATGATTTCAAAGAGACAAGAGTCTGCCTATCATGGTGGAGAGACAGGGCAGCAGATGTGGCTATAGGAGGAGTGGAAGCTAAGCTCTCACATCTTCAAGCAGGCACAGGAAGCAAGAGAGCGACTCATGATCTAGCAAAGCTTAAGAACTTGATAAGCCTGCCCCCAGGGGCATGCTTCCTCCAGGATGGCCACACCTTCTAAACTTCCCAAAATATCACTACCAACCTGGATCAAAATGTTCAAATGCTTGGAGCCTATGGGGGACATTCTCATTCAAACCACCACAATTATTGATTGTTTGCTTTTATATATTTTATTTATAATTTATATTTTATACATATGAGTGTATTGTCTGAATGTATCTAAGTGTACCTGCATCAGGCAATGCTTGTGGAATTCAGAACCAGAGTTATGGACAGTTGTTAGCTACCATGTGGATGCTGGGATTCAAACCCAGGACCTCTGCAAGTGCAGTCAGTGCTCTTAACCACTGAGCCATCTCTCTAGACCCTGGTCACTTGGTTTTATTTTCTTTCCCTTTTTTAGTTCTTTGTATACATTAAATACTAATCCTCTCTCAGGTGTATAGCTAGCGGACAAAGATTTTTTCCGCATTTCCTTGACTTCTTTAATCAAATAATGGTGTCCTCTGCTGTAAAGAACCTTTTGAAATTCATGATATCCTGTTTGTTAATCTTTTGTCTTAATGTCCACACTATTGGCATACTGTTCAGAGTTTAAATTAAGTTACCTGTTAATGGGGGAGGGTATGACCCCTGGTAGATATCATAGGCTAGCAAATAAAAAGCTCAGTGATAGGGATGGGCTCTATTTTTTAGAATTCTTGGCCACAGAACAGCTAAAGAAAATCAAACAATACTATTTCCATCACTTTTGGTTACGCTCCAGAAGTATATGGTATTACCCTATAGCTGAAGTCACTCTACACATGAGTCATAGAACAAACATGGAGAAATCAAGCTAGTACTGACCTCAAAGCTTCATCTGTACTACATAAACCCTCATAATTCTGGAAGGTGCTATACATGCAATCTCCTATCTAAAGTATCAACTGGCCTGGCAATGCCATGTATAGTACAACTGACCTGGTAAGGTATGGGCATTGATGCAATTGTGGCACAAATTTTATGAGAACAACCAAGTACTTTATGATTGCATGTAAGACCCATTTCACAAGATGAAGCCCATTCCTGCTACTGCTATTAGGGCCAAGAACTTGGGGTTAGATAGGTCACAGGCATTAGAAGATAACATAATATTTTATTCTGATAAAGGGCTATAGTATTAAACTAACCCTAAATAATCTATTTTTATATCCATAGATAAGTGCATCTCTCAACTCATACCACAGAAACTTCTTGCAAAAGCAGCGATTAACAAAGAGAACAACAACTAGTCAGAGTGCAGAGAATAAGAGTCTGTGGAATGCTCAATCATAAATGTGTAACCTACATTACACCTTCTTCCAAAGACTCTGGGATCACTGAGGAATTGAAGTCAGAAAGATTGTAAGAGCCAGAGGTGGTAGATGCTACAAGCCAAACATGTTCTCTGGATGTAACAGGGCAGCTGAACTTATGAACTCATAACAATTGTGACAGCATGCACAAGATCTGTGCAAAGTCAAGCCAAACAAAAACCTCACAATGGATGGGGATGTGGACAAGAAGTCCTGACCCAAGCTGAGGAACTATTGCCAAGTGCTAGGAGAGGGAGAACTGGCTTTCTTTAAGGATGTGATGCTATTTAGGTTCACCAGGCTCTTGGAGATGGTCTCACAATGAAGAGCATTTGGGGAACACAAATTAGACTTGATGGACTTTTAAAAAAAAATGACAGCAGACATAAATGATGGAGATATTGAGAGAAGGGTACATCTGAGAGAAGGGGAGTGGTTCTGCATGTGATCAAAATGTATTGCATGAAATTCCGAAATAATCAGTAATAATATCATATTAAAAATAATGGTCAAACACTAAGGCCAAAGGAAAGCCCAAGTTCATTTGTGAATTTCCTGAAAGCATTGTGACAGAGGTTATATCAAGTAAAGGTCATGAAGATACCATCTACGATTTCACAAGACATGAATAGCCTATGTATCGCTTCACTTTTCATCTCTATGTACTTTATATCTTGAAGCCCGATCCTGTTCTTAAAAACAAATCAAACCTCTATAGCCATGCAGTGAACTCCGTCACCAATCACTCAGGTTTACCGAAGGCAAGCACTCTTTCTTTCCTACTTTCAGTCTAATAGAGATTGTGTGCATTGGACTTTAAAACAATGCTTTTATTCCCTTAAGCTTCTGTTGGCCTGCAGTTGTTTTATTAATTTTCAGATGATTTATGGATTTTTCAATGTTCAAATGCCTAGAAGGTAAGATGAATAGAGGTATTTTCATAGTAATATTTGAAAAATAGTTTAATGTTTGGAAATGCAAAGCTCATTAGATGCTCAAAATTAAAATGAATGCTTTCTTTCCTGTGCTATTTTTATGAGACACTGCAAGATATGTGAAGAGAAGTTTTCTGATAAATGTTTCTTTTTCTGTTCTATATCCGTAGAGCTTCAATGTCAAATATGAATACTAAGTCATTTACCATAAGATAGTTGTACATTTTTGAAGAAATTAATTCTCAAAGTTACAGCTCTAGGTAGGTAGTACATGAATCCTGGGATATCTAAGACTCAAAGTATCAAAGAAAAATGCAAGCCAAACACAAGTGAAACTTCCTGTGATTATTCTTTATGCAGATGTGTCATACTTCCTGTAATCATTCTTTATGCAAATGATTCATCAATATATTAACCCATTTTAATAATTAAAATTGTGCTAAAAGTCTATGCTATTGCGTGTCCTTTTTTAGTCATTATAAGGTGATTTGATATAACAGAGATTTCTAAGTACCTATAATTTCTTAAGAAGACATTCCTTTATTTAGAGGACTTTCAAATATAATTTCTGTTCCTCAAATGATTTTGTATGGGGGTCCAATTCTTGGAACCTGGTCAAAACACAAGGTGTCATGTTCCTAAAGAAAACATATCTCCTTCTCCCAGCAGGATTCAGTTTTCATAGACTTCAGCTAGAGCTGGGGCTTCTTCTTATACCCCAACCCCATCCGTGTATTTGTTTGTAAAGAAAAATAATAATAAATGATGTAAAGCCAGGGAGCGGTTGTTAAGGTCATAGTTGAGATGAGAAAAGGGATCTGAATATGATTAAAATACATTCTATGGGTACACCCCAGAGATGCCTCAGAAGTTAAAAGCATTTGCTGCTCTTACAGAAGACCCAGGTTCATTTCCTAGTAGCAATATGGTGGCTAACAACCATCTGTAACTCCAGTTCCAGGGAAATCTGATGCTCTCTCCTGACTTCCATGGGCATTGTACAATATGAGTGCACTTACATTCATACATAGATACTCAAGCAATACACTCATACACAAACAATAAAAAATAATAAATAAAAATACATTGTATGGAATTCTTCAACAGTCATTAAAAATATTAGCCAAAAGAAAGCATTCCTGATATAACCCATATGTTTTGGAAAAATAAATAACACCTAGTTTTCCTAAGGTGTATTTCTGAATATATTATAAGATATTCATGTGTTAATTATATTCCCAATATTATTAGCCTTTTCAATGAAACATTAATCTTCCATCAGCTTAAATATCAACGAAGACGCTTATAATACTGGTTATTCTCATAAAGATAATTTACACAAATGTCATAGATGGCTTACATAAGTATGTTTGAGGTTATCCTGGCATAAAACAAAAGTTAAAAGAATTTGAAGATAAAATATCCTTCTTTGCAATAGGATAAAATTACCATACTCTCTTGGCGAAGCTATTAACAGACAAAATCCACGAAAAGAACTTTGGAGTAGCACTGAGTAGCAGAGAAGTGTTCTGGAAAGGACAGAGGTCAAATATGAGCAGCGGATGCACCTTTTTACTCTCAGTAATAGATTCAGCTTCTAATGTTGGTTCATAACCTGTATGAAGGTGATTAAAATGAGTGCTCAGGCAATCAGCTCAAGTTCTGATGAGGTGTGCAGGGCAGTGAGGAGGGGATGGGGTCTTTCATATCCTCATGATCATGGATATGAAAGAGCTGCATAGAAAAGCATGCACTTGAATATAAACCAGGAGGAACAAGTGAGAAAAAGAGACGATATCTTAAGGAAGTCAAAGAGTGGGAGATATTGGAGTGCAATTTTGGAGGGGGTATGCGGAGGCCTGAGTGAAAACATGTGAGATGAGGTGTAAGGAGAATGAATACAGGACTCATTAACCACTTCGGACACTTGTCTTAACAAAGTACAGAATTTACCAAACAGAGGGCCATGGAAGTCAGGAAAGAACTGTTTAGTTTTGCTTTTAGTATTGGTAAAATGTTGTGTGTATGTTTGGGGGATGGAAAAAGAAAAAGAAAAGATAAGAAAACAATAGTGAGGTAAAGACAGGTACCGCTGGAATGAGGTATGAGGGGACAATGCATTTAAACTTTAGGAAGGGTAGAGCTCTGGGCCCATTAACAAGAGTTTACTACATACAGGAGAAGGTGCAACATTTTCCCAGGTGAAGAACAGAGATGGAGAAAGGATGAACAAATGGTTATTTTCAAAGATTAGAGAGACCTGCTACATTAACCATCTTTAAAAATATTTTATTATTTTTATTCTATGTATATGAGTATATTGCCTGTATGTATGTAGGTGTAACCAACAGTATCATACAATGCATATGGAGTTTGGAAAAGGGTGACAGATCACCTGGAACTGGAGTTAAAGAGGGTTGTTAGATCCATGTGAGTGCTGGGAATTGAACCTGGGTCCTCTGTAAGAGTAGTCTGTGCTCTTAACCCCAGAGCTGCTTCTCTCATCCCTGTATTAACCATATTAATGATAGAAGAATAAGAAAAAAACTCTCCTGGGAATCAGAGAGCCAAGGGTAGGTGAGTGGGGTACAGAGGAACGTTAAAAGTCTCAAAGGTAGTTTAAGGCAATGAAGACAGTCTCTGGCTGAGGGAGGTTTGTGACAGTTCTGTGAGCATTACTGAGACCAGACAAGAAGGGTGGACAAGGGGAGTGACTGTGGCTTCCACATGCACCATGGGAGGAGGGGTCTGCAGACACACCCTGGGACCCAGGTGAAGTGACAATGTCATGAGGGTGTATCAGTTACCAACAGTTCTAATAGAGGAGGATAGAGAGGAAGGGATTTTTATGTTTCATAGCTGGGTAACAATGTAATTTATCATCTAGAATGGGATGTATTTGAGAGTAAAGGAAGACATAGACCAAGCATAATGTGAGGGAAAATGGAATAAATTGCTCTGCTGATAGACAACATGTGATAAGTGCCAATTTGTACATGGTCATTAAAACAAATCTTTTAAATGACCACATAGATTGGGGGGAAATGTCTAGTAAAGGTCTGAGTCCATGTGGGGTTGGGTAAAACTAGAGTAAGAGACTAAAAATCCTGGAAGTATAAAGTGGGCAAAGGTGGTTTAGATTTCAGAAGCTTAATAGGTACTATAACTTTCGTTAATGAAACAAGCTAGTGTTGCTGGAGTGGAGAGGAGAGGGAATTCATTGAGGTTCAGAAAGTCACAGTGGTCTAAGGTTAAAATGTAGATGTTTATTTTCCCACACATTTAAAATTGTCCAGGAGGATTGTGGAATTAACAGTGGAGAGTTTGGAGCCAGAGGCCATAGTGTTCAATGAAAGTGAGAGAATGAGCTTGAGAGGGTCAGTCAGTAACAAGGATAAGGTCTGGGTGACATGACACTCAGAGAAGATAGTTTTATAAGAGGGCACAAGAGGTTTGGGAATGGCTATTAAGAAAATGAATATATTGCCTCTCATGGCTTCATGTCATTAAGTATTTGAATCATCCTTGATCCTAGGTTCAGTCTAAAACTTTGACTATAATTTTGCTTTCTGTGCTCTCAGGGAGAGAATTCACTGTACTAATAACAAGATCTAGTTTACATATATGTAGTAATCTTTAAATTACTAACTCAGACTTCTCATTCACATTTGATTAACAAAGAGTTCATTCAGAAAAGACAATGTACTCTAAACTTTCTCTAAACACAAGGTATAGGGACTCTAAGTCATACTTTATTCAGTGGAGAGATGATGATAGGAACTGAGAAATTTTAACTGTGCTTTGAGGGTCTTCCTTGTGGGATTCTATTTTCTAGGTTCTAAGTAGCTAAAGAAGCTAAAAATGCAAACTTTATTCACATCTTTGTGTGATTGTAAATATCTGCTATCTTTGCTTTTTAATACATGCTACATATATATTCATGAATTTTGCATTTCATTCCTTTGTATCATTTTTGAAATGAATAAATTGTTACTATCATTTATAAAATGTTGTGGTCTATCCATAATATTTACATCAGAAAACAGTACTCATTTTGTGTGTATAAGGGCTTTTTTTTTATTACATTGAAATCATAGCATTAAACGCCAGGCCTGGTGGCACATGCCTTTAATCACAACCCTGGAGAGGCAGAGGCAGGAAGACTTCCATGAGACTGAGGCCAGTCTGGTCCATATCATGGCTTCCAGGAGGGCTGGGACCAGGGAGACCTGTCAAAAATAAATAAATAAATAAATAAATAAATAAATAGAGAGATCTTGCATTAAGTGGATATAGTATTTTATTTGTTTGTTTTGGAAACTGAGAATTTTGTTTGTACCAAAATGTCAGAACACAAAGTACTGCAAGTAAAGTAAATATTTAAAAATCATAAATATTTCTAAAATTTAAGCTTAGTTTGATTATATGATTATTGAAATCATAATGAACTATAGCTTACCAAACATTATAAAAATATGATTTTACCAGGGAGTGAAAATATGAATTACTTAAAAATTACTATTGTAATTGTTGCATTAATAATATTTTGGACTAATAATATTGGGGCATAGGAAATCTCTCTTTTTGGCTTGCAGTTTTCCCCTTGGATCACTCCTCGATGAGAATCTTGGCTTTATTCTTTTCTCTTCATTCTGAAGTCTCCCATTACAGTTGAAAATTAATTTAATTCTTTCAACTCCTCCTCAGGGGATAGGATCCAGTGTCCAAATCTTTTTTTTTTTTTAATTTGCTTTTATTGCATTTTTGTGTATTTCATACAGAACATCTCAAACAATCTTAATCATCTTTGTACCCCTGTCCCCACGGGCACCCTCCCATTCCCCACACACACACACTGGAGCACGTATACTCTGTCATTCCTGTTAAGGCCCACTGTGTCAAATCAGTGTCCCAAGATGTTCCCCAGCGCAAGTCCATCCACTGAAGTCTAGTCAGCCTAACAGCAGACCCCAGTGTCCAAATTTTACCACACCTACCTAGTCTCTCTAAACTCATTTTGCAAACTCTAGCAATATGGATGTTTCTGCAAATGTAGTCAGCTAATTGATTAAAATTCGTAAAGATTATGTTATGCAATCTCAAAGACAAAAAGATGCTAACTTTAAAATTTAGCTGCAAAATTTGCTAAATATTTTCTTTAATCTATAATTTTGTTAAAAAAAATGTTTTGCCTAAGCTAACACAGAATGTTACAGGAACATTCCACAATAGCCTAGTAATTGAAAGAAGTAACTCATTCAAATTCATTCACTCAGCTGTCAGTGCAAACAGATGCATACGTCAATGAAGGCTAACGTCACATTGGAGGGCCTTTTATCCACACAAATATCAGGTAAGATGATTTTTTTTTCTCTCTGATTTCTTTTTCCAAATCTGAGGGTTTTATTTCTACCCTCCTTGAAATGACTCCCAGTGGTCAGTGCTTCTTGGTGTTAAGGTCTTTGTGTCATGCCATGCTTTGAGCACCAATTGGATCTAGAACCCTCATCATTCCAGCTGGAATGTGAAAGAGTGAAGGGAAGCCATGTTTGAAATTAGGTTACAGAATTCTATGGATTCCAACCTTCTCATATGCTCTCAGGGGCTCACTCTGATAAAGTCAGTTATGATGTTATCACCTGCCCTAAAGAAAGATCTGCACAGAAAGAAATTAAGTCAGCATCAGAGGAATTGACATTTTTCCTACAGCAGCCTGTGTAGGACTGAATCTGCCATCTGCCATAGTCATGATGCTGGGAACAGATTACGTCAATCAGAATTTGCACCAGTGTGACAAAACAACTAACATAAATGCCTAAAGGGGGGAAGTTATGTTTGGCTGAGGCGGCTTCAGTCCCTAGCCTGTGGCTTGTGGTTCTGTGCTGGTAAGGAGCTAGAACACCATGAAGTCACATGTGCAAACCTGAAGCCACTCACCTCACGTTGTGCAGGAAGCAGGAACATTTAATTATAAGCATTTCCTGCTACTGCTTAAAACATTTTCCCTTTCATTTATACTTTAATCTTGGCTAATATGTCATCCCAGTTCTCATAGTAAGTTTTTCTTGGACTAAGTGAATCACTATTTTTTCTCGTCTTTTCTTTTTATATTTGTTTATTGTTTGAGACTTTCATTCAGGAGTAGAGTATTTGCATCTGTCTTGCCCACTCCCACTTTATCTCCTCCTGTTTCTCCCATTCCCCCTCAATTTCTTTTCATTATTGGAGCTTTTTCCTGGAGAAAACAAGAGATGAGCTGACAACAGTTTTAAATAATTTAAATATTAATTTACACTAATATTAATCTTAGAAAGTGAAAGTGAGGGACTACAGAGATGACTCAGTGGTTAAGATCATGTGCTGCTTTTGCAGAGGACCTTAGCTTGGTTTCATGCTCCTTCATTGGGCAGCACATAGCCACTTCTAACTCCAGGTCCAGGGGACCTGACACCCTCTTATGGCAATTACAGGCACCTTCAGTCATGTGTACATATAAACACACACACACATAAAAATAAAAAGAAATCATTTTCAAAACTAAAAATGATTACTAAAACAAAGAAGTAAAATTTAACATGACATTTAGACTGATACACATTATTGGTATAATATTTTGAAACTATGGTTGAAATGCATTATATATCAAAGCATATTCACAATATAGAAAATTCTTAAATGCAGAAACTAGTGTTAATTTTGGAAATTAATTTTATAATTAGTGTTTAATATCAATGGCAATGCAACCATTAAATGACTAATAAACATATATATGAAGGATTATTTAATATTTTTTAAAAATTTTGGTAAATTATATTTTGAACAATAAAAAATGGTCATGCTACAACTTGGGCTTGATAATGATCCACTTGGGCTTGATAATGATCCTTCCAAATATATTTTTGAATGAATTTCAATAGTGTGCTGAGTGAAACGTATTAATAAACAATTTGGCAAGGAAGGACAGAGAAGTGTATGCTTTATTGTGCCTGACGCTGCCCTGTTTGGCTCTCCTGACTTAAGGAAAGATGTTTCAATGTGGATTCCTTAATAATTTAGTAGGAGATTGAGATATTTTGGAATGAACACTGAGAAGTTGAGCATTTAATGGCTGGCATGGTACATGGGAATGAGAAAGCTCACAAAATGGATACTATAAATAAAAAATAAGAAAGAGTTCTGGACTGTATCTCAGAAGCCTAATAAACTCAAATTCACATAGTATCAAAATTAACGTGATACATTTTCAAGAGGGAAAACTAGATAATAGAAAATAACTGAGCTCAGCTTTCTGCAGAAATGAATAATTTGTAATATGTAAGACTTAAAGCTATTTAAAGCTATTTTCTTTAAATTCTTCAGTGACTCATCTTGGTGTGGCTAAAGACACTGCTAAGCACCTCAGGCAGAGTTGCTGACCCCAGTTGCTAAATCTACCAAGTATACACAGAGGAAGCAGTTGAGAACTTGGCTATTGTAGTAAGTAAACCAGATTATATTTCTTTCAAGCTAAGCAATTTCATATTCTTCCAAAAATGATGCACATGTTTTGGTACATTATTCTAATTAATCAGAAGCAGATAATCTCCAAATTAAGAATGGGCTACCTTATTATATCTGCTATATGTTATATGTTTGTGACCCACACCAGTTTTTGCAGAGTGTGAAAAAATCCCTCTGTTCCATGACATGCATTCAGTTAGCATGAGAGATTGACCAGTTACCAGCCTTTCAACAAGTCTCCAGGAAAGAAACAAGAGTCACCTCAGTACCCTGCTGAAGCCTTCCTTTTATTTTGACACTGCTCATATTTAGTTTAGTTTGGATTCCCGATAATGGAATAAATTTGTGAATTATTAGTGAATGAAAGAACAAAAGTTTTTAAACAAAATATTTATTAGCTAGGACCTGCCAGTAGCTGCCAATTTTGTTTCATGTGGACTTTATAAACAGCTATCAAGAGTTGCTCCCACTGAGGACCCTATTCTAAGACCGTAGAAAGTAAATGCACTCCCTATCTTATTGTGGCTGGAGAATCTGGAAGTTAGACATAGCCTGACTCAGTAAGGTTTTGAAATACTCTGTAGGCTGAAATCTAAGTTTGATTTTTAAGATTGTAAAAGAATAATAAATCCAAACTGTATGTTTCCTAGAGATTCAATAACAGTGTTTCTTTCCTTGAATATGAGCAAATAAAAATCCATACAGTGCAATTTTTCTCATTTTGAACAAATTAAAGGAAGTATTACATAACTGAGGAGAGTCTTCATTTGTGGAATAGAACTCATGCAGAACTCATGTTTCATACAGAACATCTCAATCAATGTTAATCATCTTTATGCCCCCTTCCGCACTGGCACCCTACTGTAGCCCCTAACCACTGGAATTCATCCATTCTGTCATTTGTGTTAAGGCCTATTGCGTCATTAGTGTTCCCAGACATTCCTCAGTGCAAGTTCATCCACTGAGTTCTAGTCAGCCTATCTAGAGTCCCTCGCTTTACGAAGATCAGCTCTTCCTCACCTAGCAGTAATCAGTTACAAATATTTCTTCAGCTAATATTGGGGTCTGCTGTCCATTTCCCCAGTGGGCAAAACACTGATACACATAAACATTAATTAATTTAAAAAATTTGCCTATTTGACATTGTTATTGTAGTAATTATAGCACACGAGTTGCATATTTTTTTTAATTTCTCTAACTATATATCTAGGGATAGCATTTTTTCTGGTAAAATTGGCTAATAAGCAAAGCTCTAAATAAATTACAAGTTTGCTCTTTCTTATACACGTTTTTAAATATCTATGTTGACACATTTCACAATCATAAAACAAGTTTATTAGACCTACGATAGATTACTAATAAGAACCATTTATAACATATTGCCCTTGACCTCTGTATATGAAAAAAATCACAGTGCACTGATGAGCATAAAAGGTAAATTTTCCTTCCATTCTTAATAAATAATAAATGTTGGATAAATGAATTTGGAGAGTATATCCCCCCATTAAATTCTGGTTCATGGTCAGGAGCCTGTGGTCAGGAGTTTATCTCTCAGTACATTTTGCTGATATGACCGTTTTCATCACTCACCTATGCAAGAGAAGCACCTTTGGTTTCATTTCCTCTTCTTAGATACAAGAAATCTGTGCCTAGAATACAGGAACTGAAAAACAAACCTATGCTACAAACAGAAACTATCAATTTTTGAATAATTATTATGTACCAAGGCACTTAAAGCATAATCTTATTTGATCCTCTAAAGACTCCACAAGGTAAGTGTTATTCAG
>NW_008358101.1:3907930-3921550 GCF_000622305.1 Nannospalax galili
AAAAAAAAAATTCCAAGAGGTTAATTGCTCAGATTCACAAAGGAATTAAGTGTCAGATTTCCAGCTGGGCCCTTTAGAGATTCAAACTTCACATTTTTTCCCACTATGCTGAGTGATAGAATTTCTTGAGAATTGGACATTTTAGTTAATAGTTGATTATGCAGGAAGAGTTAGAGAAGTCATGTTCAGTTTAGGGTACCTACTTGTCATTACTTAAAATAATTAAAAGGATATGGTTTTACACCATGGATCACTGTAGCCATGATGCCTATGGTGAATAAACTAGACTCAATAAAGTTCGTCATATGTGGGGTTATTTTTAACCCAATAAATATACAAGGAACTTTTTAACTCCCCTAATATGACTATAGACCTAAACTGCAAACTGTGTTGAAAAACCATATAGTTTTACAGCTGAAAAAAAATCATGATGGATTCATTGGAAGATCTTCCCTGCTTTCTTCTAAAACCAGAGGTTGCTGAATTTACAAAACTAAAACAAATCGATGAACACAGCAGCATGAAATGGAAATTGAACTCAAGTTAACATTATTTTAAATTGATGGCTGAATAACTTTTCTCCATCGCCCCTCATCAGGAGAAATTAGCACACGGCTCTTCTTTACTCGTCTAAGCTTTTCTAATAAGACTAATCAGCTCCAATGAAGAAGTTCATACACAAAAAGGAGGCAGATCTTACAAGTAGTTGAGAATTCCTGAGGATGACATAATTTTTTACTTACATAAGTGCTCTTTCTAACACTCTATCTTTGAAAGAGACAGAGAAAAAAAAGTCTAGTTCTCAATGTTTCTTTGGTATGGACTGTCATGCCTCAACCATCTTTAAAGTCATCTAGAGTCTCTGCAAAGCTCTAGTATGTCTTAACCTGCAGGCATCCTCCTCATTGAGATTCAATCCTTTGCTTTGCCCAGTGTGGTATTTAGATTGAGTAACTCAGTTTCCTCACTGAGCTTCATCTGACTGTAATTCTTTATAGGTTAAGTTGAGTTTTAAAAGACTAATTTCCAGTTTGGAAATGAACACCATGTCTCTGCATCTATTTCCCACATTTTTCTCTGCTTAAGTGTACCAGACCTCTCAACAGGCGGAGAATGGAGGAAATCAGAGAATTCGTATGTTTTCTCAGAATTTTCTTTTACATTAACATTTGTCGCATGTTCACTGTTCCAGGCAGATGCCCCTTTCCTATTCACAACTGCATTAAATTCCATTAAGGAAATATTCTGCCCTAGCCTTGATCAAAGAAGCAACTAACTAAACGCAACACAGTGAGATAAAAGATTCAAGCCACTCAGTCACTCAGACAGTACGGGCTGTTTAATCATAAAACTATTGACTTTATTGGAAATGTTACTGGCTTTTAGGCTTCCTTCAGAAGCTTTTAATCAGTTTTATTTTATGAATTAACAGAAGGCTTTCACAATTAGTTCCCTAAGTGATGTATGATTTTGTGTTCTCATAAGTAAATGTATATGGAGTCAACAAATGCATAATGGAAAGTTTTCAAATTCACTGGGAAAACTTCTGTTACCCTACAAGCCTTCCTCTCTAAACTTCATAATAATTTTTGCATCTGTCATTATTCTTTAACTTATGCCTTGAAATGTAAAAAATTACAAACATCTACATTGACACTGATCCTTTTCTGTTACATCTCACAAAGGCCCTAAAATAATTTCTGAGGTATGGTGAAATGTCACTAAATATTGCTTTAATATGAAAGAAATATTTAGGAAGAGGTTTTCACAGACAAGAAACATTTATCAGCACTGATTTTGTTTGGTTGGAGTAGGGGACACTAATCCCAACTTCAACCAAAATAGATATTGTGAAATAGTTTTAAAATTCTATATTTAAATTTAAAAATGTAGTTTAGAGTTTATAGCTCATATAAAAATTATAGTAAGATAACTTGAGTCTGTTTATGTTAGTATATGCATCTTCATGCCAATAACAGAGTCTATTTTGTGCACAGGTGATTTGATAATGGCACTGACTCGTGTAAATGCTTTCAACCATTATTAGATAAGAGACTGTGGAGCAAGGAAGACACTGAGATGAAGTATTCCTCACAGCAGAAAATAAAATAATATTTGTTAAATATGTATTTCAACATTCTAGAAATTTGCATATGGCAACACATAAGAAAAATGTTTACAGAAATTCAAAGGATTTCAAAATCGTGATATCACTGACTAAAATCTGAGTCCTGTCTCTAGAAGGAAGAGTCTCACTTAACTGCAATCATTTTCTAAATCCAACCAGTCACCACCAAGCTCCTGCCTTTCTCCAAAAGTTCTTTCGCTCTCTTGCAGGGCAGTGTCTGCAGTCCTAAAAGATGCCCCCCTACACACACACATACATACACACATATATGGACACACTCATCTGCACACATACATGCACATATATGTTGTAGTATTGTTTTAACTTTGGGGAAAACACAGCTATTTTTAGTATTGGTATCTTTGCCATGTGCCTTATCATTCATCCTCCTGGAAATGGCGGGCAGTGCTGGGAAGTGTGCTTGCTTAAGACAGAGCTTTCTTGCTCTTGCCAGTAATGAGCCTGCTGTTTCTTTTCACTATGTAACTTCTGTGCTTATACTTGAAATTTTGTTATGAGTCTGGTTCCTTGAGGATTTCTGAGTGGACTGCTTGTTTTTGTTCATTTTAGGTGCGTTTTCTTGTCCTATTATAATTCATAGGAAAATCTGTAACCACTTTAAACATCTAAACCACCTTTTTTCCCTCAAGCTTCCTTTTCTAAGATCCTGGTTATAGCTGCTCTCCTTCCCAAACTCTATTACATTTAAAGTTTACAGTTGAATAAACAAAGGCATTTCTAAAAACGAATTAATTTCTTTTCTGGAATTTTTCTAAAATGTTGCTTTTCTGTATTCATGTACATCTACAGTGGAAAGTATCAGCTGAGATACTTGTGCCTTAATTATAAAGTATGTTTTAGGGGCTGGAGAGCTGGCTCAGTCCTTAATGGCACTGGCTGTTCTTGCCCTTAAGAAGATCCAGATTTGAATCCCAGCACCCACATGGAAGATAACCTTCCATAGCTCCAGGTCTGGGGAATCTGACACCCTCTTCTGTTCCCCGCAGGCATTGCATGACACATTTCATTGACATACATGCAGCCAGTACATGCATACACATAAAATGAAACAAAAATGATAAATAAAATAAGTTTTTAAAAAGAATGCTTTAACCATATAGAGAAAATGGACTTACAGTCACAAGAGAGTATTTCAGTCTTGATGTACATTTTCATTATGTACCTTAAATTAATAATTTCCAAATCCATAAGCATTACCTAAATAATCTTTACCTGGTCTTCTAGATCTTCAGGTTTAGAAAAAATTAAGGCTTTATGAGGGGGTAGCTGTAAAGGATTGGTGTATTCAGTTACCTTTATAATTCTTAAATTCTTTATGTCTCTTTTCCAGTCTTAGTGATACAAAATAATCATTGTAAAGTTCAATGACAGAATAATGATTAGCAATATTATTTAAAATAACAGAAATCATACAAATATATTTATATGTAATGGGATAATTGTATGGTTCACATTTAAAAAAATTATTCATGTACTTTATTTTATTTGTATGGGTACAAGTATGTAAGTGTACCTGTGCCATGCATACCCATGAAGGCCTTAAGAAGGAGTTATATCTCCTGGAACTGGAGTTACAGATCATTGTCAGCTGCCATGTAGGTGCTGAGAACTGAACCTGATCCTCTGCAAGAGCAGCCAGTGTTCTTAACCACTGAGCCACCTCTCCAGCTCCAGGGTTCTTTTTTTTTTTTTTGCTGGATTCATATCAACCTGAAATGGGAAATTGTATTACTATGTACACTTTTTTATGTGCAGTTCAAAGAGATCATCTGGCTTCTAAATTTTTTTAAGGTTTTTGTGATAAAAAATATTAAAGACTCATTCTTTCTAGAAGGAAGACACATACTGAGAGTTTTCAGCATCAGCTTCAAATTGTGAATCCTGGGTCTATATGCCAAGTAAATATTTACTGAAAGAAAAAAGAGGAAGAAAAGGAAGGAGGATGGGGAGTAAGGGAAAGACGTACATTCGCTGTTTTTGTTGTTGCTCCTTTCCTAGATGACTGAGTAGACAGCGGAGTTACTGTGACAGAGTGAGTGTGAAGAGTCCACTTCAAACAACAAGAGGGTCTGCATCTCTGGACTCCAGGAAGCAAACAGTGAGTCATTGTTAGGCATGCAATTGTTTTTAATGGGAAGTAACTCCAGTGCAGGGAAGAAAAGAAGATTAAGGAATGATTAAATCTGGCCAATGTTCTCCTAACAGGAAGTTCCAGAATAAATGCTACCTGTAAGGGAAGTTCTGTCACAAATGGAACTGTTGCCAAACCCTCAGACACCCACTTTCTTCAGTCCCAAGCTGTCAGCTCCTAAGAGAAATGCACTGCTTCGTTCTGAATGCAGAGACTGACTCTGAAGGAACTGACAGCAGTACTTTATTAGATCACCATATTCTACAGCTGCCACACCCTTTCTTGAAAAACTAATCTAGAAGGCATATCTCTGTCTCCAAAGCAAAGTAAGTACTGGCTTCTTTTGAAAAAAAAATTATTACATCTATTTATTTTCTTTCTGTCTGTCTCTGTGTTTCTCTCTGTCTCTGTCTCTGTCTCTCTCTGTGTGTATGTGTGTGTGTGTGTCTGTGTCTGTGTCTGTGTCTGTGTCTGTGTCTGTGTGTGTAAGGACTCCACAGTACATGTCTGGAGAAAAGAGGACACTTTGCAGGAGTTGAGTCTCTCCTTCCTCCATTGGGGTCTCAGGGATGAAAGTCAGGTCATCAAGCTTGGTTGCAATCACCTTCTCAGAAGCCACCTCAGCAGTTCCTAACTTTGTGAATGTTTATGTAAAAATATTAACTTCTCCCTATCAAATTTCCAGCTCTAAATAAGACAAGATTATAGATAAGCAAAAAAAGACTATAGCACTTTATATAGAAATGAGGACACTGGAAAAGGTGTCTACTCAATCAGTCTGTATTATATTTTAGCATGTCTTTACTTTGCATATTGGTACCATTAACAGAAAATATGTTCACAGGAGACTAACTTTGACCAAAGTTTAAGAAAATAAATAAATATATACTCCTCAGAAATAAGTCATGGAAACATTGAAATATAAATCATTTGGTAAAACTAAAATGAGTTAATGTCTTTCTTTCTCCTTTCTCCTTCTTTCTTGTGGGTTTCCATGGGAATCATTGCACAGAAACTGACAACAGACAAATGTATATGTGGTCCAACAGAATCTGTTTCAATTAAAGATTGCTGCATCTGTTCCTGTGGCTCATAAAATCTTGACGTGAATTTGTTGAATGATTAATTTGGACCCCAAATTATCCAAAATTCTTTGAGAAATTTGTAAGTGGCGAAATTCCTTACCAGGGTCTTTTTTTTTTTTTTTTTTTTTTTTTTTTTTTTTTGTCTTTTTGAGACAGGGTCTCTCTGTAGCCCCAGCTGTCCTGGAACTCACTATATAGACCAGGTTGGCCTCGAACTCACATAGATCCGCCTGCCTCTGCCTCCCAAGTACTGGGATTAAAGGCATGCACAGGGTCTTTTTAAGGGAAAAAAAAATCAAGGTACCCACCATGATCAGCATGATGGAGGAAAGAATAGATTTGAATTTGAAAATCATTTTAAAAAATATAGGAAGAGGAAAGCACATCCCAAATGTATTTAACGTGTTTTCTGTGATATTTCTGCTGAAGGCAGACTGAACCCAAATCCCAGGGGTAACATTTTTATAAACAGTGAAATTAAGGAAGGGCAATCCAATGTCAATGAAGGAAGGTCAACAGAGCAAGCCTTACTTGTTCTTTAAAATAAAAAAAGGGTAAGAAATAATTATGTCTTTATGGGAGGTGCGGCATGGGCACACCAACTCAGGTGCCCTCAAAGTCCAAAGGAAGACATAAAATCTCCTGGAGTTGGAGTTACAGGTTTTCGTAAACTTCACAAAATGTTTACCGGGAACTGAAGTTTACTCCTCTGCAAGCGCAGTAAGAATCTTAGCCACTGGGCCACCTGTTTAGCCCCTTGATTTTTCTTGTCTTGGCCTTTCGCTATGACATTCCTTCCCTCTTGGTTTGGTGCAGGACACCTGCCAATGAAATTCTATAGTGAACAAAGTAGGAAGAATGTCAAACAAGTCTTCATGTTTCTTCATTTTTTCAGTTAGAAATATTTAGTATACCAAGGTGTGACATTTTGAAACACTGTAGTCTCCATTAATGACAAACAGGAAATCATAGATTAGTTTCCCATGTTCCCTCTCCATTCAAACATTTCCCTCTACCTCCATTGATTCAAACGTCTTTTTCTCTAATTTGGAAACTTGCTAGTCTTGCAATACATGGAATTAGAATTGTAATAGATGCGCAGACAGACAGCCATTTAAACAATCCATTTGGCATCTCAACCAGTCAATGAATACAAACTAAATTTCTATTGCTGATCTGCAGTGACTAATCACTATCGTTACAATAAATTATCAGGCCACAAAAATTCACAAGATTGATAATGCTCCTCTCTTCAATTAAACCATATGTGACTTAAATAATGATATAAAATATCATGGCTAAGAAAGAAATAAGAAATACTATACATAAGACATAATATGGTGGAAAGATTTTATCTTAGCTTATTAAGCAAGGCCACATAAGGAGCAATTTGAATGAAGATTTTAGAGGTGATAGAATACTGTAGTTACTATTAGGTGGAAAAATTCGAAAGAGATGAAAACTAGAAAGAAAAATCAAAGTGTCTGATGGAAATAAATTTAGAAATACTATGTAAGACACAAGTATAGTTCAGGTTAACAGAGTATCAAATTATTTGTTGTTTGTTTTTCATGTTTGAGACAATCTTGCTCAGACTGGACTTGAACACTTGTGTTTAAGGAATATGCCCTGTACCATGAACCTTTCAAGTGGTTGTAGCTGTAGGAGGCACAGATGAAAAGTAACACTAAAGCAGGCAATTATATTATGTTTTGTTTTATTTAATCTAATATAACAAAAAATTAGCATTTTGGTGTGTAAACAATGAAAAATAAGATACTTTATAATAATGTATATACTCGGTTTTTAAAGTATAGAAAAATGACATTTTGAAACACTGTAATCTCCATTAATGACAAACAGGAAATCACAGTTTAGTGTCCCATGTATTCCTTCTCCATCCACACATAATACCTAAATAGGGCAGTTATATTTCAATAAATATTTAAGAGTGATGAGTTTCTACCACACTGGACAGGACTGGTCTAGAAATAGAAAGAAAGGTGTCTCTGAAAGATGTCTAACAAAGAAGTGGTCCTAAATCTCTATGAGACATTGGAGGTAAAGGGAGAGGGAAATTAATAAAGAGGCAATTGCAATAAATTTGAACTGTATTATAATTATGCATAGAAATCACTAGATGGCTTAAAGCAGAATATTAATATGTTTGCTTACAGCTTCAAAGACAATCATTCTGTGTTGTACAGACTGTTGTGGAGTAGAACTCTGAATTAGGAGACCTAAGGGCTTCTTAAGGACAAGTCTATAGTACAGATAGGGTATTATCATTGGACCACACTGACAAAATTTTGGGTCACTGTTTTAAATTCTATCAAATAATTGTAAGTTGAGTGAATATAAGGAGAGAAGAATGATTTTCAAAACTTTTTTTGTTTCCTTGACAAATAACTGGCTGGTACTAGGTAACATAAAACATGATGGGAAATAATTATCTTTTCAGCGGGTGGAAGTAAAGAATCCTATTACTTATATGAAGTTTAGAATACCAGAAAATGATAGAAAATAAAGGACATGAAATAAATGTTTTATTAACATGGAATTTGGATTTGGTAGGTATTATTGCATAAGTATTATTTAAAGTTCACACTCTTTAAGGAAAGGAATGTATAGGGAAGGGGAGCGAAGGGAGGGGAAGGAAGCTGGAACAGGAGCAGGAAGGAAGGGAAAAGATGACCTTAGTTAGGTGTTGTAGAAAGCTGTCCTCCAGGCAGGACATGGCCTATGCCCCCCAGAACTCTCAGCAGTGGAGATTAGACACAGGAGTCCTTCATAACAATGGGCCCATTAACCTTTCCTTTGGAGGAGAGGTGGGGTTCATTAGGCCTGCTCCTGAAGATACCTAGCATTTAAAAGCTGCTGTAGGGATTGGTTTACCATCTCGCCCCCTGCCCCCAACCCCAGGAGGATATATAAGTGGTTAGCATTTTCTCAAAGACTTTACTTTCTTTGTGTGGTATAGTCACTGGTAAGCTATCCAAATTCATGTAAGTAACTCTAATTAAACTCATTATTTCTCAAGCTAAATGTAGGTGGAATTCTTTCTTTGTTCTGTTTTGTAAGCAATTGATTAGAAAAATAAACACACTTTTCACAGAGGTGGCAAACCTAGTTAAGTCCATAAAGAGACTGAATATAAAGAAGTAGATCCATTAAATACAGAATCAAAATAAAAAACTAAAGGGTTGAGAAGATGACTAAATCAATAATGATCTGAGTTCAAATTCTCAGCACCCGTGTAAAATGATGGGCATGGTGGCATGCTTCTATAACCCAATTTCTGGGAGACTTGAGTAAGGGGATCCTAAAAACTTGCTGGTCAGCCTGTCTAGCCAGTTGATGCTCTGGGTTCAATGAAAGACCATTTCAAAAATAAGATGGAGAATGAGAGAGGAAGACACCCTAAGTCAATGACAACTGGCTTTCATGTGTGAATACATGGACATGTGCATATATACATGCAACACATACAAACACACAGGAGAATGAAAGGGGTCAGGTGATCACAAGGAAATAGAGTTTTCCAGTCAGCTTTGAAATTACTCATATGATCTCACAGCAGTGGTGACAGCATGCACAAGTTCCACATAAGTTCAACCCAGACAAAATCCCAGCATAGAAATGAGGACGTGGGTAAGAAAATCTAATCCTACTTGAAGAACTATTGGAAACCAATGCCTGCTGGGAAGGGAAGAGTCAGTCTCATTTATGATTATGACTTTTCATAGCTTAACCAGGCTCCAGTGGATGAACCCCCACCAAAGGACATTTACCAACATGAATAGAGTACATGGAATTGGGCACAGAGTAGTAAGGGGGGGTGCCTATAGGGGAGGGGATCTAAGTATAATCAAAATAAATGATATGAAATTCACAAAAAATCAATTAAAAATAAAACATTAAGGTTCATTTTTATACAAATGGATGATCCATTGTTCAAAAACATCAGACTAAAGAAAGGAAGAAATTGGGGCTGGAGAGATAACTCAGTGGTTAAGAGCACTGGATGTTCTTGCAGCGGACCTGGGTTCAGTTCCCAGTACCCATATAGTAGCTAACAACTGCCCATAACTCCAGTTCCAGAGGAATCTGACCACCATGGATATTGCAAGACATGGGTGCATTTACATTCATGTAGGCAATATACTCACATACATGAAATAAAATAATAAATAAAATATTTAAAAATGAAAGGAAGAAATTTTTTATTTACTATTTTTATGTGTATGAGTTTATTGCCACAGAGGTCAGAAAAGGGCATCACTTTCCCCTGGAACCAGAGTTAAGGACGATTTATAGCTGCCATGTGGGTGCTGGGAATCGAACCCAGGTTTGCTGCAAGAGCAGTCAGTGCTCTTAACCTCTGAGCCATCTCTCCAGTGCTAGAAAAATTTAATTTTAAAAAAATAAAGAAAGAAAATAAGTAGGCCTAAACCTGATTAGACAGCTTATGATGCAGCCAAGATGCAAGTCGAGCTGTTCCCAGCACTAACAACCAGGTTCTTGCATTTGTTACACTACATATTGTATAGAAGTTCTCAGAAGAAAGCTGAAATTCGGATAGCCACTCTGTAGGTTCGGTGACAACATAAGAACCTAAGCAGAGCTGGTATTAGGTAGAATTGTGGAGGAACAGAGCAAAAGTCTAATGGAAAAGGCATTATCCAGAGACAATACTTGCACAAGGCCAAAATGAACTTCAGTGATATGGGATTAAGAATCACTGATGACCTGAAGCCAGAACTTCCTGTGAATATGAAGAATAGTGTTATGCCTGAATCATGAACTTGACATTCGCACAATATTCAGTTTAATGCTCTTAAATGCTTTTGGGTTCTGTGCTGATTTTCACACCACAGATGACTGATAATGATTTTGAGCTATCTCTTGGCAGCACTGCCCCCTAGTTGCTCCATGAATTTTGGTAAAAATATGATTGTCTGATGTAATTTTTAGAAATTTCAGTATATGGATGGAAGCATGTTTATTCCTTTAAGGGAAATATTGCCAAATCAGTAAACTGAAAACATATCAAGTTTAAAAGAAAAGTTAATGTTAGATTTAGACACTACAATTCCACTATGATGGAAAAAGATCTAATTTGAAGTATAGAGACATCCTCAGGGTCTGGTCCATTTGTACAATATGAGCAATTTTCAACCTTCTCTTTGGAACCTGAGCAGTGAATGCAACCCACTGACTGATCTCAGAAACCAGCTCCCCAAATTTTCCAAAGGAACTGAAGCATCTGTGTGGAGCCAGATAGATTTCACACAGAGTGGATGAGATTGCAGGAGATAATGAAGCATCGTGAGCCCTAGCTAGATAGTTAACCTTTTTCATAAAAAAAAGCATTCTCAGAAATCTCTAATAATTTGGTCTATTTGATTAGGCAGGACTCTAAGTTCTGTACAAGAACTTTGTCTAAGAGCTGATTATTCATAAGTGGTGAGCTGGGGTTCCTCCAGGTATGTTTTATAGCAAAGCAGGGGCATGAATCTGACTTCTGAGAAACTGCCTGGGGATAGAACCCAGTGACCATGTGTATAGTTGCTGTGTGGCAGCACACTGAATCTGGATCCCTTACAGGGCACATTATCACTACTTTTTCATGGATCAAGAACTGGAGGATGGCAGTGGTTGTAATAAAGCAGAGACAGTTATAATTAATATAGAGATAATAAGGAAAAAGAAATAGAAGAATTTAAAAATCTATTTTATTTATGTGTGTGTTTGTGTGTGTCTGTGTGTTTGTGTGTGTGTGTCTGTGTGTTTGTGTGTGTGTCTGTGTGTGTGTGTGTGTGTGTGTGTGTGTGTGTGTACCATAGAGCCCAGAAGAGACCACTGGATCTCCTGGAGTTGGACTCTGCTGCTTGATGTGGGTGCTGGGAAAGAAGCTTCAGTCCTCTGAAAGAGGAGCAAGTGCTCTGAAAGACTGAGCAACCTATCCAGCCCCACAAATAGGAATATTGTTTCAATAAATCAGTGACATTTGGTAGAGTTCTATAAATACGTATCATGAGCAAATACTTTCCATTCAATAAAAGGGTCTTCTGTATATTCCTTTTTCTACCTATTACTTAACCATCAAAGTTTTCTTTCTGTACTGTTAGCTGTAATTTAATAGTACAATTTTTCAACTTCTAGCCAGTTTTTCCTGAGTTGTTGCATTTGTATGACAAAACAAGCGGGCCCATGTGGCACATAGAGAATTAAGGGAGGTTCCAAAGTCTTTGATCTAGTTGATTGATCAAACCGATTAGCAATAACTCAGGGTAAAGGCAACGTAAAGTTTTTGGAGTTAGAAAACATTTTCATAATTAATTTAATTTATTGTCATTGTTTTGAGACACATGCATGTGTGTGGAGGTCAAAAGACAATACTACAGAGTCGCTCTTCTTTTTCTTCCACCTTTACATGGCATCTAGGGATCAAGCTAAGATCCTAAGGAATGTTTGGCAAGTGCTTTTGTACCTGCTGAGCCATCTTATCAGCCCTGAATAACTTTTTTGAATGTTTAAATTTGTAAACTACTTTAAGTCTCATTTGTGTTCTCTTTTCTGGTTAAGACATTATTACAGCTCAATATGGGGGCTGGAAAGATGGCTGAGCTGCTTTTGTGAAGGAACCTTAGTTTGGTTCCCAGCACCCACAAGATGGCTGGCAATTGTCTGTAACTACAGTTTTAGGGAATCGGATGCCCTTTTCTGATCTCCATGAGCATTACATGACAAAGATGCGCTTACACACATGGCAGGCAATACATTCATACACATAAAATAAAGATAATAAATAATTTTTAAAAGCTCAATATATCCATATTGGTACATTAAATTCAAATAGCCACTTCTACTTATCTATGATATTCATCTGAAGTTAACCAGTTTCAGGGAATGGAGATGATTTTTCATTTGAATTAAAAATAACAAATGGCAGTTGTGTTTCTCAGTATATTTTTAAAAATATATGTTCTTGATTTTTTTATTTATTGTTTTGTTAGTGTTAGCTGCCATGTGGTTCCTAGGAATTAGTCCTCAGTCACTCTACAAGCAGCCACTGCTCTTAGCTGCTGAGCCATCCCTCCAGCTCATATTTCTCAGTATCTAAGAATGTGAGACATAAATTTTAACTAAGCCAGCCAGTATGCTGGCAAATGAGTAAAGGCACAAACTGGAAATAAGAAATACATTGCATGGTGACAGGTGAGCATTGATGTCACCTTTTGGACTGAATTGAATTTTTCCATATATATTTTTAAAATCACATAAATGCTGAGCAATGGAAAAAAAAGCAACATATGCTAATGTTTTGATTTGATTATGTTATCTACTTCAAAACTCATTGTGGAAAGCTTAGTCCCCAATGCAACAATATTCAAAGCTGGGATTTAGAGAAGTGGTTGTTAGATAATAAGGGTTCTGGCTTCATAATTGATCACACTGTTAATTGGATCATAATGTCTATTGGTAGGTGATGGAAGTTTAGTAGTCAGGATCTAACTGAAGGAAGTATGTGTTTGGGGGATTCTGCATTTGGGGGATACATCTTATCTCCAGCCCTCTTGCTCTTTTTCCTTCCTAACTGTCATGAAGTGAATAAACTATCCTCTACCATCCCATTCCCTTTTCCCACGTGGTGTGCCTTACTATAGACCCAGATACAATGGAGTCAGGTGACAAAAACCTCGAAATCATAAGTCAAAAGAGAACCTGCTTCTTTTAATTTTCTTGTCTGCCATATTTTGTCACAGCAACAGAAAACTAATACATATCCATTGGGATGCATTCTAAGATTATTTATGGAATACTTTCATATTTTATCAGTTTGTGATTAGGGAAGGCCCACATTCATGGAAACCCACATGACATTGATTTACTTTTATAAAATTAAAACAGAGTTATGCTCACTAAGCTTTAGTGTTGGAGTGGTATTTTTTACTTTATTTGTACAATTTTTCCAACACAGCCCTCTTTTTGAACTTTTGTCCTGACCCATTCCCATAGATGTGATAGCACATTTTAATCAAAACTAAGCATCCAATGATGAATGAAAAAACTGAGTTCCCAGTTGACACATTGGATGGAATATTAAATATCACCAGTAACAGTGTATATGAAATGTCAGCTTTATTAATTCATCAAAGATATATAGTGGGGTAAATTCTAGGTACACTGGTCTGTGAAGCAGAATAGAATATATATATGTATATATGTTTTATGTATATATATATATAACA
>NW_008358101.1:3921568-3927344 GCF_000622305.1 Nannospalax galili
ATATATATGTGTGTGTGTATGCCTTACACAGATATGTGTATATATATATATGTCTCTCAACAGATTTATGAAATACATAAAATATTCAATAAAAATGTTTAAACAAACACAGAAAATACAAGTAGTGATGACCATTTCTTTGAGAAAAATACTCATTTCTACATAATGTATTAGGAATAATCCTCTTAATGAAAATTTGTTAGTGAAATGATCAAGGAAGAGAAGGAAGAAGGGCCATAGAAAGGACAGTGAGAAGACAGATAAGGAAAGGTGAAAAAGAGGAAAGAATTTTAAGGAAAAGTACAAAAATAATCAATTTTTGAACAAAGTTCATCAATGCCAATCTCTGAGAAAGTACTTCTGGTAGTAAGCTGGCCTATACTACTACAAAATATTTCTTGAACATGGGGGATGCTTTATCTGCCATCGTTTGTTCTTATGAGAAGATATTAATCCTGTAATGCTTGAATTGTTCTGAAACTTTTTTGAAGCCTTGATTAAATATGCTGTCTCTACTAACTTTCATTTATATTTCTTGAACCAATGCTTTTCCGTTGGATTTTCTTCTTCATTAAAGTGCTGGAGTTTGCCTCTTCAATGGAAGTGTTTGTAAAGGATTGACAGCTACAGAATCACCAAAACAACTCCCACAGAACCATTTCTTTGAATAGGACAGATAACAAAGTCTGTTTACATAGAAAATTGAGGAATTGAGAGCTCATGGTTAATTGGCTCTTATAGTTATTTGAGGAGGTGTATGAGTAGGTAGAATTAAAAGATGGTGTACAATGTACTGTGTGCTAACATTAGTCTGTATCTTACCAATTATTTTTATTCATTTTTCATAGATTCATGTAAATTTCTTTTGGTACAATGTGAATTAAGCATGAAGTATTCGGAGGCTTTGTTTAGAAGATAAGATATAATGTGCAGCTTATACATGATTATATTTCTGAAAGTGCAAATTTTTTAAGATTTCTGTATTTACTATGGAGTATTGCTTATAGAGTCCTCACACATGAAAAAAATCAGATGCTATTGTGAACATTGACCAAAGCTATATTTTATTTAGTAGATTTGAGGCATTGACATTCAGGGAAATTCAACAGGAGCCACTTTCACTTTCAATAATGCCATATTATTTTCCTTCCAAATACCATATCTAACTATATAATGAAGCTGTGGAAAATTCTGCATGTCACTTTCTTTATTTCAGCAAAAATTATAAGCAAATGCATGTCAAATATAATCAGCATTCTGTGGCTTTCATTTCATTATTTGACTGTTTAATACACACATCTGTAGAGTGAGTAATGTGCAGATACCTGGGGTCATTTTCATTCATGGGTATTTCACAGACCAGCCATCTCTAAATGCCTGGGGTCCTTGCAAACTCAAGTATAAACTGTTCATTAAAATTTCAATCATTTCACACCTAGCAGCACATACCATATGCTTGATACCCAGTGAAGAAATTGCATAACACTCTAAAATTCCAGTGTAGTCAGCTCTGGGCAACTCTGAGCAGAAGCTAATCTAAGCTGCCAGCCCTCTTTGGGGGAATAGGGAAAGTGTGGTAGTAGTCTACTCTGTTCCTACACATACAACTGAAAGTAAATGCCAGTTTAGTTTTCTGACAGATGAGACACAAAATCTTTTCACCAACCATATCCTTACATCATGTTGTAAATTAGGGGGGTTATTATATATTTCTTTGGTAAAATTTCTACTCCCTTCTTAAAATGGTGGAATTACCAACAATGATAATTTTTCAATCAGAACTCTCTGGAAGTAAGTATAGAAATGTTACAGAAAACTAGGGAGTGTTATCTTGTGAAGGCATTTAGGTGTGCGTTTCTCTCATTCTCATTTGAACCACCAAGGAATAGGGACTCAAATATTAATTAGTTACATAAACATATTTTCAGAACACATTTCCCCTAAATGAGCAGATCCTATCCTTTCTTGGATTCAACAAACACACAATATTCTGTAACTTTGTATAGCCCTCTCTTAAGAAAAAGGAATATATAATTATAATCTTATAATATTGTTTCCACTTCAAGGGAGTTCAAGAAACATCCCAATCTTTTCAACATGTTCACAAGCTTAGGTTACACAACTACCTAAAGGGGAAATGAAGGTGTTGATATCAATAAGAAATTAAACATGTAACTGCTCCCAAACACACATACATTTCAGGACCCAAAAATTTTTTACTTCTCAAAATTACCTTTTTCCTCTCAGTGCAAGTGAAGTCATGCCTGGGATGTGTTCCGGGAACCTCAGGAAGAAACAGCCCTAGCTCTAGTTGTGTGGGAGAGTAAGATGCCTTCTGTGCCCTGGAGACAGCTTGTTCCCCCCACATGCAGAAGCAGAAGAGACCAGCTTATATAATCACTTCTTAAACATTTGTTTCATTTCCGTACTAAATGTACTCATACATGTTGAAGGGATTTAAAGTACTCAACTGAAATCTGCTAAAGAGTATTCATTTAAAATCGTTTTCTTCAGTACTTGCCTACAATTTTTTTAAATTTATGATTCAAAATTATGGATTTGTATTATTTGTAGGCAGAGTATTTTGAATAGCAGTGTTATTAGTGGCTTTAAGATAACACTAGGAACATATCAGAAGTCAATGTAGTTGATAAAAATGGAATTAAATCTATAAAAATATACTCTGTATTTCTCTGTTTCCTGTCTACTAATTACTGCACAGGAAGGGGGGGTGTTTAATATAATACTCTATTATCCTTAACACAAACAGCACACATTTCATACATGCTATTGGAACTCCTCAATGCCAAGGAGAAAACTGCCAGTCTGAAAAAGGGTAGCCATAGGGTAACACTGAGCTGAGCTAAC
Organism: Nannospalax galili; assembly: GCF_000622305.1. Taxonomy (NCBI): domain Eukaryota; kingdom Metazoa; phylum Chordata; class Mammalia; order Rodentia; family Spalacidae; genus Nannospalax; species Nannospalax galili. The sequence continues at coordinate 3,924,437 of NW_008358101.1, forward strand.
CAAGGTGGGAAATAAGTATGTCCTAAGATGTAGCATCTTATTCTCTAGAGAAAAAGAGAGTTAGTCCTTGGGACAGTCCAGCATGGATTATGGATGTTTGTAACTATTACATTATTTGATCATCATCCTCTCTGCCTTCCTACTGCCTTTGTTCATGCTTATCACACTGATATTGCACATTCCTTGTCTTCTCTGTTTTCCATCTTTCAAGGAACCACTTCATCAGCTATAAAAATATTTACTCATCTTTACTTTCATATTAAGAAATACTCTCAAAAATTGTAAGTAAGCATGTGCTCAATCCTGACCAATTAGAGTATACTGTAGTCTTGGCCATAACAACAATTAGAGAAAGACACATAAGCCAGGCTGATCATTGCCACTCATAATTTTTCATGACTAAGGTACAAATTTGATTTTCAATAGAATCTGGATACACACACACACACACACACACATATACACACATGTGTATATATGATATAATCTACAAGGCTGGGAAATTTACCACCTCAGGACAACAATTCCCTGAGAATGGAAAGACACAAAAATTTTATATGCCTGTGGATATTGTATGACAGAGGAGCATATCTTTGGATTCAGCCAGAGTACGATGAACAATACAACAGATGAAATTCTCCATCTCTAAGAAGTTTGTATACCTGGCAGAAGTAAAAATGTGTTGTTAGCTGTACTATGTATGGAAGCAGAGATGTAAATACCATGTCTGGAGCATCCAGACACACTGAAAACAAACACTCAGAATGCCCGACTGCTTCTCACAGCCTGCATTAAACTCATAGAGAAAAAACAAGTATCTTTGACTCAAAACAATTGTCTCAAAACAGACTGGCAATCTTAAATTACTCCCGTTGTTCTATTTTGTTTTCCGTTGCTGTGACAAAACATTCTGATCAATACCAACTTTGAGAGGAAATGGTTTACATCTCCTAGGTCACAGTTCATCACTGAGGGAATCCAAAGTAGGAACTCAGGTCAGGAACCTGGAGGCAGGAGCTGAAGCACAGGCCATGGAGGAATGCTGTTTACTGGCTTCCTCCCCTGACCCCTGCTCAGTCTAATTTCTTATATACCATAGGCCCACCTGCCTACAGGTGGCACCACCTACAGTGGGCTGGACCCTCCTACATCACTCATTTATCAAGGAGACGCCCCACAGACATGGCACACAGGCCAGTCCAATGGCTGCAATTCAACAATTGATGCTTCCTCTATGTAGGTATATGAAGTTGACACCAAAGCTGTCTAGCACACCCTTGTTAATATCTAGGTGGAAGAAATTTATATTAACAAGTCTTAGAAGATGAAGGGGGCCAAATTCACCATTCCAAGACAAACAAACAAACAAACAAAATAAAACAAAACAAAATACATAAGTAGCAACTTTATGTATTAGATGAGATACACAGTTGGCATTGATCAGAGTGTTTTGTCACAGCAATGGAGAAACAAACTGGAACAAATATTAGATTCCAGATGCCAGAGAGACCAAGAAATTTCACGCAACTAGAATTGAGACGAGTGCCAGAAAATCGAGGCACTTGCTGCAGGCACAAAATTTAAGGAGACAGTTAAAAATCATGGTCATTAAGGAATGTGATATTTTAAGAGTATTTCAAAAGTTTGAAATAAATACAACAAATTCCTTAAGAAAAAAATATCAAAATTCTAAACAAAGCCTAGCCAACCCAAACATCCACTGAACACTTCTTGTACCAAAGAAAAACAAAACAAAACAACAACAACAAAAAAAACCCAACAATATTAACTCCATCATTAAGAATCCTGTAACCTAATTCAGACTGGATTTCAGAGACAGATTAGTGGCCTGACTGCCCCAGGCAGATACACTAACTTGCGTTGCTAAGAGACAGAAACTACTAAATGAAATTCACGTTTAAAGATGTGAGTCATCAAGCTTAGGCATGGGTAGTCAGTCCAGAAAGGAAGCAGAAGGCAGCCAAGGAAAAGTCAGCTGAGGTTTCACGGGTATTATTTTGCCAGAGAAACTTGAGCCCTGGCAATTCTTCATTGCCTAAAATGATTCTTCTATCTCTGCATTTACACTAAAAGGAAGTTGTCTACCAAATTAATGCTTGTCCAAAAACTAACTCCCTCTAATGTTCTCAGAAGCTGTGCTGGAGGAAAATGGACACCGGAAGGAAGGCAAGTTACCAAACACTTAGCTGCTCTTGAACCTGGCTCTTTGTTTCAAGTCAATGGATGTTATTCACATTTCTCTCCTCTCTCATATGAAAATGTTTATTTTTTTATCTTGCTCTTTCTGTTTAATTTGGACTTGATATTTGGGACTGTTTAGATTTATCTTGTAGTTGAAGAGTATGTGTCTCTGTAGGACAACATCTAAACTGAATAAAAGTGAATTAGATCATTCAAGATGAAGAGGAATGGAGTAAAGAAATCAAATGAGATCCTTATTTATCAACCTTTGTGGTGAAACTGAATTCATTTCCAATAATATGTAGAAGTACTTGCACTGTCATTTTTAAAAAATATTGCATGTGCAGAAAAACTGCATATCATAGTATGTTCTAGATTCCTTGTCATTAGTGATGAACAGTCCTTTGCTAAATTGAAATCTGATTCAGTACAGGTATTTTTGTGAGGTGAGCCCTAAACTCCTTAGTCTTCTCTACTACAATCCTCTCTCCAGCACTAAGCCTAGAATTTGGTCCCAACAATAAAAATTTCCTTGGCTGGAAAGACAGCTCAGCATTTAAGAGATCATACTATTCATGGAGAGGACTCAAGTTTGGTTTCCAGCGCTCTTGTCTATAACTCCAGCTTCAGGGAAGATGAGTCTTCCTTGGGGTCTTGTACTCATATGTACATACCTACACACACAAATTTATTTAATTAATTAATT
>NW_008358101.1:3927589-3955479 GCF_000622305.1 Nannospalax galili
ATAGCAATTACTATTATTATTTTATAGATGAAAATAATGAAACACAGAGTGGTTATTTGTTCAGTACTGCAGAACAATTAAAAGACAGAACTAGTAGATAACCTAAGGAGGTTGGGTATTCATACTTTTTATCAACACCACTTATTCATAGTGGAGCCCAGGAAAACATTAAAAAAGAATGAATGAGTTGACTCAAAAGCATTCAAGAGTCCACTAAAGACAGACAATGCGCCTGGACATAAGAGAAGCAAGGTCTTTAGTAAAAGGGCTGCATGGCATTTTTGAAGCTGTACTTTAGAGAATGGCATATTATTTTCACACAAAAGGACTCTGTCTCCATACACATAGGTGAACACTGACCATTTTTATACAACCATATTACATAAATAGTGCAGTCATTTTAAGAATAAACTTAGCAATTTTCCCTGTTCTACCTGGTTTCTCTTCTTCTTTTGTACCCCAAATATGCACAAAAAATTCTATCTTCAGTGCGTTAAGACAAATGTTGCCTCTGACCCACCTCTTCTGCTATTTGCTTTTAAGAATGTGAAACATGGTACTTATTTTATAGGCCTTGTTTTCTTGTGACTTGTGAAATGAAAGCTTCTCAGGATAACTGCTTTATTTTCACTTCGCTTCCAGCTAAATCCTGAGCAGTGAAACAAATTAAGCAGATGGCAGTCTTAAAAGTTAAAGATAGGAGAAAATGTATGAAGAGATCTTAGGATAAATTAGAATGTAGGATAGAATACTTTGAAGTAAGATGAATCAGAGGTTAAAGTCACAGAGAATTTTGTTTCATTGTGGATACATGAATGATTCAGGCAGCCATTGAAAGTGCTCTCCCATGACAACTATACCTTTGTAATGTTTAATTCCCAAATTAGTTCATAGCTTTATTGTGTGACTTTCTTGCCTCATGGAGACAGACATGTTAGCATAATTCTCTTCAGAGTGAAATGTACACAGTCTCAATCAGCATGAGGATGGTACAAGAGACAGAGGTGTATGAGGTTTTTAAATTAGTGATGCCTGTGGAGAGTCCAGATTTAAAAAGGAAACAATTCCCATCCCCTGTGCCTTTCAACTTACCACAGTCTACTGCTAAAGTGCTTGCATGCACTGTACAATTTTGAGCTCTGTTAAAATGCAAATTTTCCAGGGAGCATTCAATCTCATGAGTCATTTTCAACTATGAGTAAACGGATCTAGCAGAACATTTCCTTCAGAAGAGAAAAGGCAAGCCTAAGCATGAGGCTATTAGGGACTTAGATTTGAAAAGAAATAGGCTCAAAATTCTCCTCTCTGAGACAATGTCAAAATATGCTTCATGAACTATTTTCTCAGGGTTAGAATGGATCCTGATCTATTTAAGGAATTTCTTTAAACAGACATTGCTACCTTAATTCCATATAAATAGAAAAGTTGCAAAACAAAAAAGGGAAAGAACCTGACATTTTTTAAGGGCTTAATAAGTACTAGATGTTTTATTACCTCTAGCAACTACAGTTCCTGAAGTATTTTTGTGAAGCCTCACCTTACATATGTGAACAGTGAGCTTTAGAAATGTGAATTGATACCTAATAAAATGTAAACAGATTCTGGTCCAGTCTCTTTTCAAAGTGTGAGCCCTATCCATACCAGGAGTAATGCTTCCCTGGTCTTAAATCCCTGTATGCATACTAACATTTTAAAGCCATTAAAGAGAAGGTTGAGATGGAAGGATCCGTCTATGCTTCAGAACAAGCTCAGGGACAGCCTGGGCAACTTAATGAGAACTTGTCTCAAAATAAAAAGCAAGGATGTGGCAGTGCACACCATTAACTCCAGCACTCAGGAGACAGGTGGCAGTTCCATCTCAGTGAGGTCAAGTCCAGCATGGTCTGTAAAGTGAATTCCAGGCTAGCTGGGGCTACATGTAGACCCTGTCTCAAAAAGATAAAAGTCACTCAGACCTTTGGCGACTGCCTGAGAGCAACCGACTTGCACCTAACTGGACCTCTGCTGGGTGAGCTTCCCAAATCTTACCACCATGATAATCCCTTGCATTGGGACCATCTGCAGTCAGTCGTTCCCACTGTTACAGGGCTTAGGCTTCCCTGTTGACTAGTAGGGACATCCATCTCCCATTTCCTCTCCTTGAACCCTGACATTATCCATCTGAGACTTCTGAAGTGCCCCTAGATAGCTAGGGCTCTTTTGCCCTTATGGGGAGCCCCTGAGTAGTCTGACTGGAGTCATCTGGTCCTTACAAAATAAAAATCAAAGGAGAGAACATGAAGCCTAAGTAAACTAACTTTTCATACCCACTCAGAAAGCAACCTATGTACAAAAATAATAGAAACAGAATCAAGCTTCAGCTCAACAAAGGAAGACTTGAATTTTATAGTAGAATCAAAGCAACAAAAGAAAACATGCCAAAACCACAAGGAAAAAAAGTAATTATATGAGAAAACAAAATAATATGTTCTCACCAAATACCACCAGTCCTACAGAAGAGTTCTACAATGAGGACCTCCTAAAGATAACTCAGAAACAGAATTTAAAGAAAGTCATAAACATGATCAAATAATTCAATGAAATTTAAGATCACACAAACGAACAACACAAAGAACTAATAGAAGATACACTTTTGACTGATTTCACAAAAGAGCTAGAAATAGTGAAGAAAACTCAGGCTGAAATAGAAGGAAGTGAAAAATTTAATAAGCCTATATGAAACAGCGGGAAAAAGCCCCACTGATAGAATGAATGAAATGGAAAACAGAATATCAAGATTGAATGAAAGACGTGAGGAATTGGACTGATGAAGCAAAGAACATGAAAAATAAAAATAAAACAAATGGAATATAGAGGAAATGTGGGACACATAAAAAGTCCAAATTTACGCATCATATGCCTAGAGGAAGGAAAAGAATCTCAGGAAAATCTAGCTTTGGCAAGATTTTCAACAAGGTTATAACAAGAAAATTTCTCAAGGAAAGGCATATGTAAGACAAGTATAAGTACAAGAAGCATATAGAACACCAAATAGACAAGGCCAGAAAGGAAACTCCCCATGACATATCATACTAAAAACAGTAAAGGAACAGAACAAAAAGAGAATACTGAAAGATGCAATAGCAAAATAACAATTTACATATAAAGCAAAACCCATTAGAATTACAGCTGACTTTTTTAGAAAACCATGAAAGCCAAAAGAGCCTGGACCAAAATAATACAAGTTGTTAATGACCATAGATGCCAACCTAGAATACTTTACCCAGTAAAACTATTTTAGTTGAAGGGCAAAGAAAAATCTTCCATGATATGAACAGGCTGAAAGAATTCATGTTCGCCAAACAAGCCCATCAGAGAATACTTGAAGCAATACAAAGGACTGAAGAGAGGAATGACTATACCCAAAAAAAGCAACAGAATGAAACTAAATCAATGTATAATTAAGGAAACACAAAATTAAACCAAGAATGCAAACAGAAATTAAAATGACGGTAACCAATATTTCAAAATTAACTTTAAATATCAATGGCCTGAACTCCCCAGTCAAAAGACATAGGCTAGTTGAACGGATTAAGAAACAAAATATATTCTTTTTTTGTTGTCTATTAGAAATTCATCTTACCTTCAAGGATAAGCACCACCTTAATTAAGGTTAAAGGATGGAAAAAAAATATTTCAAGCAAACAGCACTAAGAAATAAGCAGGGATTGCAAGCTTTAATATCTGACAGAATAGACTTCAGACAAAAAGTTACTAGAAGACATAAAGAGGGTCACTTCATTGTGATCAAAGGAACAATTGACCATGAAGATATTGCAAACATGATCATATATGCACCAAACTCTAGTGCTCTCAATTTCATAAAGGAGCAATAAATACTAAAGGACTTTAAAACACAGACTAAACTCAACTCAGTAAAGGTAGGGGACTTCAGTGCCCCACTGTCTCCATTAGACAGGTCAACCAGACAATGAATAAAGGGAGACATCTGAATTAAATGATACCATACATCAAATGGACCTAACAGATATCTATCGAATATTCCATCCAAGCACTAAAGAATATACTTTCCTTTCAGCAACCCATGAACATTTTTCTAACATTTACCACATACTGGAGCACAAAAAAACCTCAGCAAATCCAAAAAAACTTGAAATAATTCCATGCATTCTATCAGACTACAATGCAACAAAGCCTAAAATCAATGCAAAAAAGAAGCTCTAGTAACTACATGAACTTTGGAGAAAAACAAAATGCTCCTGAATGATGAATGGATTAAAGAAGAAATTAAAATGGAAGTAAAATTTTTCCTGGAACTAATGAAACGTATGATAAAACACAATAAAACCTCTTGGACACTTTAAAAGCAGTCAAAAGTAGTAAGTTTTTAGTTCTAAGTGCCTTCAGTAAAATATCATAAAGAGAACAAGTAAATTATTTAACATTCCAGCTCAAGACTCTGGAAAGTCAAGAACAAACAGCAGATGAGAAGAAATAACAAAAATTAGAGGAGAAAATAATAAAGAGAAATAAAGGGAACAACACAAAATAATCAATTAACCTAAGACTTGATTCTTTGGAAGATAAAGAAGATACACAGACCCTTAGCCCAGATAACCAAAAAGAAAGTAAGAGCAAATCCAAATCAACAGAACCAGAAATGAAAGGGCAAACATCACAACAGATATCAAAAATCTGAGAGTATAATGGTATACTTTGAAAACTAATACTCTATTAATTTTGAAAACTGAAAAGACATGGATGAATTTCTAAATGCATGGAGCCCACCTAAATTGAAGCAAGAAGATATCAAGAGCTTAAATGGACTCATAAGAGATAAGGAAATTGAAAGAGAAATACAAAACATCCCAACTAAGAAAAGCCCAGGCCCAGATGGATTCACAGCAGAATCCTATCAAACATTTAAATATCTGTAACAAATACTACTTAAATTATTCAAAAATATAGAAAGAGAGGGGGAGCTCCAAAGTTCTTTCTATAGTGCCATCATTACTCTAATACAAAAACTAGGTAAGGACACAACAAAGAAAAGAAAACAACAGACACATATCCGTAATGAACATAGATGCAAAAAAAAAAAAAAAAACTTGAAAACTACATACAGACACACATCAAAAAGATCACCCAGCATGATTATCAAGTCAGTTTTATTCCAGAGATTCAGGGATGGTTCAATATTCATAAGTCAATAAATATGATAAATTATATAGATTGACTCAAAGACAAAAATCTTATGGTCATCTCAATGGATGCAGAAAAGGTCTTTCACAATATCTAATATGCATTTGTGTTAAAAGTCCTAGAGGGACTTTTCGTTAAAATTAAAGGTATGTACAACAAACCCAAGCCAACATTATTCTAAATGGAGAAAAATTGGAATTATTCCTATTAAAATCAAGATCCAGACAAAGCTGTCCACTATCTCCACTTCTTTATAATACAGTGCTTGAAACTCTTGATAGAGAAATAAGACAAGAGAAGGAAATTAAAGGAGCACTAATTTGAAAACAAAAGGTCAAGTTATTCCTATTTGCAGATGATAAAATATTATTGATAAGATATCACAAAAATTCCACCAGAAAGCGCCTAGAAATGATTAGGACTTTCAGCAAAGCAGCAGGTTACAAAATTAATCTACAAAATCAATAGCCTTTCTCCATACCAATAACAGAGAAAGAGTACATGGAAACCCTCCTATTTACAATAGCCTCCAGAAATATGTAGGAAAATTTTGACCAAACACATTAAAGAACTCTACAGTGAAATTTTAAAATCTTTGAAGAAAGAAATTGAGGAAGACATGATGAGAGGGAAGGACCCCCCCATGCTCATCGATCAGAAGAATTAACATTGTGAAAATGACATCTTACCAAAAGCAATCTTTAAATTCAATGCATTCCCAATCAAAATCCTCATGGCATACTTCTTGTTAGAAACCATCCTAAAATTCATATGGAATAACAAAAGACTGTGGATATCCAAAGCAATCCTGAGCACAGAGAGCAGTTTTGGGGGATTATCATACCAGATCTCAAACTATATTGCTGTGCTATATAAAAACTTGTATGATGTTTTCACAAAACAGACGCATAGATCAATGGAACATAAATGAAGACTCAAACATGACTTCATGCAATTTCAGCCACCTGATATTTGACAAAGCTGACAAGAACACACACTGGAGGAAAGACAGCATCAACAAATGTTGTTACCAAAACTGGATCTCCATCTGTTGAAGAATGAAACTCTCTCTTTATCTTTCACCTAGCACAGAAGTCAATGCTGAATGAATCAAAGAGCTCAATGTGAAACCTGAAACTTTGAGACTGTTAGAAGAAAACATCCACTGTACTTAAAAGATACAGGTGTAGGAAATGACTTTCTAAATCAGACATCATTAGCTCAGCAATTAAGATCAACAATCAAAAAGTGGGAACTCATCGAACTAAAAAACTTCCATACAGCATAAGAAACAATCAAGGAAGTGAAGATAAAACCCAGAGTGTGAAAAAAACCATCAGGGACACATCTGAGATAGGTTTAATATCCAGAACTCAAAAAACAAAGAAATCAAGAAAAGAAGAAATACAGATTACTAAGAAACACCTTTAAAAATGTTCACCATTTTGGGCCTGGAGAGATAGCTCAGAGATTAAAACATTGGCTGTTCTTGCAGAAGACCCAGGTTCAAATCCCAGCACCCACATGGCAGCTAAAATCTATCCTTAACTCTGGTTCCAGGGGATCTGACAGCCTCTCCGTGCTCCAAAGGCACTGCACAACACAGGTGCACTTACCTATATCCAGGCAATATACGCATACACTTAAAATAAAAATACTAACAATAATAAATAAAATATTTTTAAAAGTTCACCATTCTTAGTAATTAGGTAAATGTATTCAAATTAAAATTTCTTTAAGATTTTATCTTACTCCAATCAGAATGGCTAAGATCAATAGAATAAATGATACCAAAAATGTTGGAGAGGATGTGGGGAAAGTAGTTCACTCACTGCTGATAGGATTGCAAACTCCTGTAACCACTATGGAAAGCACTGTGGCAAACTCTTTAAAAAAACTAAAAATAAGCCTACCATATGATCAGTTATACCACTCCTTGGCATATACCCCAAGAATTCATTCTATTGCAGAGATACTTGCATATTCATGTTTCTGGCTGCTCTTTTTACAATGGCTAAGAGATGGAAGACGCCAAAGCAACCCTCAGTTAATGGATGGATAATGAAAATGTGATATATTTACACAATGTAGATCTACTCAGCAGTAAAGAAAGACAAAATCTGAAGTTTTCAGGTAAGTTGATGAACTAGAAACTGTTATATTAATTGAAGTAACAGACTCAGAAAACCAAAAGAATTATGTTTTCCCACATTTGTAGAACTAAGCACCAAATATTTTTATGTGACTGCATATCCTGATATAACTGCAGGAGGAAGGAAAATGGTCAGGAACCAGGCAGGTAAAGAGAAAGAAGGACCCTGATAGAGAGGAACAGTAGGAAGAAATGGGTAAAATGGCATATTTAATTGGTAAGGAAAGAGGGAGGGTTATACAAGGAACCATAGGTGTAATGGGGAAGAAGGATCTCAAGAGAGGGAGAGCCACAGGAGACACATACTATCAAGGGTGAAGTAGCGTACTTTTACAGGAAGGGAGGAGGGACAGAAAAACAGGGAGAAAATGATGAGAGATAAACAATGCTTAGCTGGAGTGAAAAACCAGAAGGAATTGTATTAGTTCAAAACCCTACTGAAAAATTACAGGTACAGTATCTACTTGTGTCATATGTAGAGCTGAAGGCTATATAACAAGAAACAGTGCCAGACAGGAGAAACCTCGCTTCAAATTGTTGACCAGTGTAGTCCAAGTCACTCCCAAAATTATACATTCTATTTCTACAGCCCTTGATGACCTTCCAGAACTTGAAGGTAAGATCCTACTGATGAAGACAGAACATACTTCAGACACAGGACTGGGAGCAATGGATCTGGAACTGACCTGGAATCCACCTCCATGAAGGCTGGTTTTGGTGGACACTTTGTAAGCTGCTAAGGAAGAACACCAAGTGAGGATTCAAACCCAGTTTTATGGCCTCATAACCACAACAATAACTTATACAACTAACTATTGAGACAGTAGTGGCACATTTTATTCCCCGGGGTAATACATACACACACACACACACACACACACACACACACACACACACATATATATATATATATATAATTGGACTTGAAGCCCACTCAGTGGGAGGAAGCGTATGAGGTACTACAAACATAGTCAGTTAACGTGGCCAGAGGTCATAGGTTTTAGAGAAAACCATAACATTGTCACATCCCTAGATAAATGTTAGTTTCTTACTATATGCTAAATATTTATCCTTATATTTACAGACAAGTCTGCCAGCCAATACTTAACAAAGAAGCTTCTTTTCCAACAGTTGGAAAGTATTACAGAGGTTCACAACTGATGACACACAGAGAATTATTGTCAGTGAAATGCCCAACCCTAAGTAATACATCTACAATGGGATCTCTATACCAACGGCTCATGCAACATAGTGGAACAAGGCGTAGACAGAACATTAATGCATCTTCAACTCTGATCAAGAAGCTTGCTCATGCAACCAAAAGGCACAGAATAGAAAAGATCACAAACGACCAAAGCATAGACAAGGGTCTGTAGAGTGTGGATCCTTGGACAGGACTCCTATATTAAACTCTACCCACCCAGGGCTCAGGGACCATTTCAGAAGAGGGGGCAGAAAGATTGTAAGAGCCAGGGGAGGAGGCGCACAACTATATGGATACAGAGTGTTCCAGACTCCTGGAACCTTGCTTATATGAATCTATTGCAATGGTGTCAGCATACACAAACTCTTGTAAATTCACACAGCAAAAATGCCACATAGAACTGGGGAAATGGGTAGCAGGACACAATCTTAGCAGAAGAACTATTGGCAAATGGTTACTGGGGGTGAGGAAGAGATGATCTCCTTTAAGTGAGTGAGTCTATATAGACTTAGTAGACCTCAGTGGATGAACTTGCACTGAGTGATGTCTGGGTACACTAACTTAACTCTATAGGCCTTAATACAAAAGACAAATGAGTGAAATCTGGTGGGAGGTGCAATGGGAGGATGTAGATAAAGGATATGCTATAAAGAAAATTAATGTGTTTTATATGGGGGCTGGAGAGATTGTTCAACAGTTAAAAGCACTGACTACTCTTAACTGACTGCAAAGGACCCGGGTTCAATTCCCAGCACCTACATGTTGGCTGCGAACTGTCCTTAACTACAGTTCCAGAGGAATCTGAAGCCCTCTTCTGACCTCTGAGGCATTGCACAACATAGATGCACTCACATACATGCAGGCAATATACTCATATACATAAAATAAAAATAATAAATAAAATATTTTTAAAAAGATGTTTTATAAAATACACAAAAATTCAGTAAAATTCTTTGAAGAAAAAATAAAAAGAGAATATAAAGGGCTTAAATTATACATCTGTGATAGAGCAATGTGAATTTAAGGCCTTAAATTCAATGCATAGAACCACAAAATAAGTAAATATATAAATACATGAAGCCCTTAAAGAAGAAGTAATACATAATTTCATTTAAAAAGGCACTAAACACAGTAAAAACCAATGACATGCAACTAAAACCATGACTGTTCTCAGGCAGAGGAAACCAAAATAATATGGAAAGATTACTGGAAAGAGGAAGAGAGAACATAGCCCAGGAGTGACAGAAGGCAGCCTGCATTTATAATCAGATGTAGTTGTCATTAAGATGTATTTGAATACTCACGCAATTTCTATAGACCCAAGACTCATATGATTCCTACATAGCATGTTAACTTGAAGACATAAAGAGAAGACTTAAGTGTTAACTTTGAAAAACAACGCACTAGTCAGGAACTTTGAGAAAATACTTGTACAGACAACCACAGAGACTGTGAGTTCATAGTGCAACAACCATGTTATGTCCAGAAGACAGAATTTCACAACCACTAGAAGGCTGCACATACTCCAGGGGATGACCCTCCACACATGTGCATGTGAATATGATAAATGAACACAGAAGAATGGATAGAGAGATAGAAAGACAGGCAGATCATTAAGCAGGGAGGAGGATATACGGTGAAAGTTAGAGATAGTAAATGAAACCGCATGCGATCATAATATACTACATACATGTATGAAATTGTCAGAGTAAATAAAAACATATTAAAGCAGAAAATATCTGCTAGAAGTATTTTATAATGTGAAATTCTGGTAGATAGCACCTAGTCTTTCTTCTCTGTAGTTAAAATTTCTTGACAGTCTATGAGCTAAAGCAAATAACAATATGCAATTAGATTGGTATCCTTCTGTGTCTCAGACTTTGGATGGAGAAAGAAACATTATCTCTGAAATACAATGTATAAAGAAAGATTGTGTGGGCATGCCCAGGAAACTGAAAAGCTACCTTTTAAGTGTTTATAATACAGAAAAAGGCTCTAGTAATTTAGATTAACTGCAAAAGTACTTCCAGAACATTGGAATAAAAGCAACACATTGTTAAGAGCTGGGTGGGAAAGAACCACATGAATAGTCACATAGAACAGAAACTGTTTCCTTGGGGAATTTGTAGAGGAACACATTTTCAAGAATCTTATAACAAAAATATAATCCCTTAGTTCATGTGAGAATATCTGAACAGCCAAATTGAAGAGTACAGAGAAAGCACTTTTGCATTTAATGGTACAAATTATCATATGCCTCATCTATAGCACTTGCACTTTACAGGCTTATTAAACAGGGATGCTCTTTTTTAATTCAGACTATATATTCTCAGTAGTTGTGATATATTTATTTTTAATACAACTCTACATTCAGTATTTTTAGGAAGTCATGAAGCTTATATAAAAATTAATTTCTTTTCTCATAAGTATTGATTTTCAATCAGGGATACATTATAATTTCAGAGGCGATTGAGACAGGAAACCCTTCTGCAGACAGAACTTTTCTATCTTGTTCTGACTTATCTTACATTTATGATCCTTTCCCATTGTATACTATTTGTCCACTGACACAGTTCTTTGAGATTATGCATAGAACGGCCTAGCATGACATGGGTGCACTCACATACATGCAGGCAATACACTCATACACATAAAATAAAAAATAAAATATTTTAAAACCTGTGCTAAAGCACAATGACTAACCATTTTCTATATTTCAAATGAACTTGAGCAGCATCTGTGAACAGAGAAGAGGAGATACTACTAAGCCAACTGAAGAAAGGATTGTTGTTCATAAAATTTGCCCTAAGATAAGAGAAATAAACACCCAGACAAGTTAATAATTTGACAATAGAAAATTTGTTTAAATTCTGGAAAACAAAATTAAATCTATCATGTTAATAAAAGTATACAGGAAGATTAATCCTGCACCAAACTTAATTACCTAAGACTTTATGTGTTATAGTATTGTTAGTAAATTTTTGGCTTCTGGTGCTGAAAATTCTTTTTTAGTCTTTTGAATAGACAGGAAACAAAGCTCTTTCACTGTGAACTTTTAAAAACTTTTAAAGCTTATTTACTTATTTATTTTTATTTTTATGTGTATGAATGTTATGCCTGCATACAATTAAGTATACCCATGTCGGGAAGTGCCTGAGGAAACCAGAAGAAGACGCTGGATCCCCTGGAACTAGAGCTACAGATGGTATTTAGCTACCATATGTGTGCTGGTATCAGAAATTTGGTCCTCTGCAAGAACAACCAGTGCTCTCAAGCCCTAAGCCATTTCTCCAAATCCTCACTTTGAACTTAATTCTGAGCAATAAGAAGGAATTATCTGTTAAGTAGAAATAAAATGGTTTCAAAAATCTATTGCTTTTTAAAATTTTTGTTCAGTAAAAGAACGACATACAATTATGCTTTACCTATTTAGAATATTTATCCTATTTTTGAAAATGTATAAAAAGAAAGCTTGGGTGTATTTCAAATTGATTTTAGGTATCTTATTCCTTCCTTTCTTACACTTCCTTTTTTTTCTTTTAGAAAGTTTCATGTTTTTCATATAAAAGAAATGTTTTACTGATGGTCAAAATTTAATTATATGTAGCAATATTATTTACTTATTATTTTTCAACAAATTTATTTTTTCTTGTTTAAGTTTTTATTGACAAACTAAGTTTTTTGTATCTCTGAAATATGAGTGCTCTTATTTCTTGTTTAGACTTTATCCCATCTAATTCCTTCATGATATTTTGGTATATAATTATAGGTTATGGGGGCTGGAGAGATGGCTCAGTGGTTAAGAACACTGGTTGTTCTTACAGAACACCCGGGATAGAATCCCAGCACTCACATGACAGCTAACAACTTTCTGTAATTCCAGTCCCAGGGGATCTGACAGCCTCTTCAGTCCTCCATGGGCATTGCATGACATGGATGCACTTACCTACATGCAGACAATACATGAATATGCATAAAATAAAAATAATAAAATATTTTTAAAATAATAATTATAGGTTATTGGTTTCTTTACATCACCATTATGTTTGGTAATTTGTTGTTAATCAGGTTTCTGTTTATATAATTTTTACTGTTTGGAGGCAATAATTCCAAATATCTGTCCTTGAAGGTTTACATTTTAGCAATCTTTAATTTCTCTGTTTCCTGGCCTCCAGTATCATATTATACTCTAGAAAATATTCTATTTAAAATGGAATATAGTTATTGCTTTAAATATTTCAAACCTCTCCCCTACTGTCTGCAGAAGAGACCCAAGATTCTCAGAAAAGTATGCTGATTTATTTCATTTCTGCAGCCCTAGTTTTCAGCATCCAATATCTCATATTTTATGTGCCAAAATCATAAAACCAGTTTCAATTCTTTGAATTATCCATATAGTTTTTCATTGGTAAGCTCATTGTTTTGTCTTCTGAAATGGTTGTTACTGCTAATGTTGTTAATTCTTAAATTTTGTTTCTAACACTCTAGTTTTTATTGAAGTTTATTTCTACCCCAGATATACTTCCAAAACTTTCAAGTGACCTGAATATGCTTAGTATGCCTAGTATGCTTGCTATGAGTTCTAATTCTACTGTTGGATCTTGAGCTTCTTGGGATCAGAATTTCTTTGAAATATTTTTATTCCCCACTGTGTCATACAGTGCCCCAAACAAAAAGGCACTTACGATGCATATGCCGAATATTGAAATAGTTAAGGAAAGTAAGATAATGTTGGATCAATAATTTAGTAACATGGGTATATAAATATTGAGCTAACATTCTAATTTCAACAGTCATTTTCTCTATTTTTAAATTTACTCTGGAATACTTATAAGGTCTAAATATTTGATAAAGTATATAATCTAAAATCATGAAAAGGAAAAAAATTTCACATACTTATTTATCACAGAGAGAATGAATAATGTGTGGAAAATTTTTTCTTTTTTTACAAATAGCAAGAAAAAAATAAGGTAATTTTCCTCAAAGAATTTATAACAGCAAATAGTATTAAAACTCTGAAAAGTGCAATGATCTTCTTTATTCTGAGATGAAGGTTAAGAATACATTAAAATTTTTTCCATATAAATATTATATATTCAATATGTTCAATATAAATTTTATTGAAGTTCATATAATAAATATTAATCATATTTAGACCTCCTCCTCTGTCCATACCATCCATAGCACCCCACTGGGTTTCATGCATTCTGTAATATATGTTAAAGCATATTGAGACAAGTTTGTGTCCCCAGATGTCCCTCTGTGTGTGTTCGTTCACTGGATCCTGGTCAGCTTATCTAGCATCACTCCCTCACCCAGCAATGATTAGCTAGCTGCCAACAGTTCTTCAACTGAGGCTGGAGCTCCTTGCTCAGTTCTATGCTGGGGTTTTGCCTGGTTTGAGGTTGTCTCCTGAACGCTGTAATCACTACTGGAAGTTCATATGAACAAGTTCCCAAAAGCCTCAACATCGGTGTTTCTTCATGGTCACCCACGATCCCTGGTTATTATGGCCTTTTCACCCCCTCTTCTGGAATGGTCTCTGAATCTTGAATGGGTGAGATTTAATATAGGAGTGCCATCCAGGGGTATGTACTCTGCAGCCTCTTATTCTCTCTATTTTGGCCAATTGTGGTTTCTGTTTTCATCAGCCTCTGTTGCACGAGAAAGTTTATCTAGTGGGAATTGATTGATGATGCACTATGTTTCCGAGCCTTAGACACAGCGATTCCATTGTAGATGTGTCACTTTGGGTTGGGCATCTCATAGACACTTAGCCTCTGCGTTTGATCAATTGTGGAACTCTGTAATAGTCTCTGTCTGTTGCAAAAAGAAGCTTATTTGACAAGTGGTGACAGATATACTTGACTGTAAATATAAGGGTCCACATTTAGCGTACAGTAAGAAATTATATCTGTCTAGGGATATGATACATACAGGGTTTTCTCTAGGATCTTTGAGTTCTCCAGCCATGTGTATTTGGCTATGTTTATAGTATTACATATGAGTTTACTCCCATTGAGTTGAAAAGGCTTTAAGTTCAATTTTAAAATTATTTTTGTCACTTCCTAATTCCAAATTAAGAAAACAGTTTTAATGTCATAAGCCAAAATATAATTCCAAAACAGAAGTATACATAAGACATTTAAAATGAAGGTAAGCAATAATTACCATAAAATGCCTTTATACTTTCAAATGAAAAAATATCAAATTAATGGGGCTTAGCAGTCAAGAGTACTGACTGCTGGGGCTGGAGAGATGGCTCAGCAGTTAAGAACACCAGTTCTTCTCACAGAAGTCCCAGGTTCGAATCCCAGCACCCACATGGCAGCTAACAACTGTTTGTAACTGCAGTCCCAGGGGATCTGACAGCCTCTTCTGACCTCTGTGGGCATTGCACAGCATGGGTGCAGTTACCTACATGCAGGCAATACACACATACACACAAAATAAAATATAACAATAAAAAAATTTTTAAAACATGTACTGACTGCCTTTGCAGAGGACCTGGTTTTGGTTCACAGCACCCACATAGTAGCTGACAACCATCAGTAACTGTAACTTCCGTTGGAGGGTATCCAATTCCCTCTTCTAATATCTGCCTGCATTGCATGAATCGCAGAGATACACTTACATATATGCAAGCAATACACTCATACACATAAAATACATAACCACATGCACATACATACACAATTTAAAATTATTAAAATAAATTTTTAAAATAAAAGACAAGAAAAATATGACATCTTTGTTGAAGAAAAATCCCTTCTCTCTTTTCTCATTCTGGAAGGAAATAAAGTGGGATTTCTGTCAAAAGGAAGGAAGGAAGGAAGGAAAAAAAGAAGGAAGGAAGGAAAGAAGGAATGAAAGAAAAAAGAAAATAAATACAAAGATTTTTTTTAATTCAAATTTAAAAATTTGCAAGTCTGTGTTTATGGTTTATGAATACACTCCTACATTAATGATTTAGGTAACCAGTAGATATTAGTGCTGTCTTTCAATAATTGGAAAAATAATGACATTGTGCCTGGTCACTTTATGAAATACTTTTCTATGACTTTTGTTTAATTAATGCATTTGTCTGTTCAGTTGTACAATAAATATATAATAAGTAGGTACCATTTATAAAATTAATGTTTGGCAACATGTCTACAGTAGTAAGTATTCTAGTTACCTTTCTCTGGCTATGAAAAGCCCTAATTGATGAACAATTTAGGGGAGGAAATGGTACATTGGCTTATGCTTTATGTTACAGTCCATCACTGAATAAAGTCAGGGTAGGAACTCAAGGTAGGATGTTTAATCAGAAGACATGGAGGAATGCCATGTGTATGCTTACTCTCCGACAGAGCTCACTCAGGATCATGCTTAGCTAGCTTCTTTATGCATCCCAGGGCCAGTTGCCTAGTCCTGCTGTGGTACTTCCCACAGTAGGCTGGGCCCTCCTACATCAGTTATCACTCAGGATCATCATCCACAGACCTACATATAGGCAAACCTGGTAGAGACATTTACTCAACTGAGGCTCTTTTTTCAAGTGATTGTAGGCTGTGCCAAGGTAACACTAATGCTAACTAGAACAAGAAGCTAAATAGACAAGACTATACCTTGACTTGTTTTGCCTGGATATGCTAGTGCCTACTATACCACTAACCAGTATTAAGTGGTCTGATAAGGAAGCACAGAGGCTATAAGATTAGGTCTTCAGAAGGGCTTGTTGCTAGTCCAGTCAGTGCCATGTTCCATGAACACATGGAAGACGCACTTAAATAATGCCAATTAACTTGAAAAAGAAATTATTAGAGAAAATAATGTTAAAATACGTGACTAGAATATCAAGTAGTACTGGGTTACTTTTCCTGGGGAGTTTACTTCTATTCACCAGAGATAAAGAAGTCAGTGACAGAACAAGGATACAATTCCTTCCAGGTCTTGCTTGTTGAATCAGTAAGTTTATTGGGGTTACCTACAGGTTCACGGTGATATGAAGTTACTTGTAGGAGCAAAATTTATACAAGGCAGCTATGTTGCTTAAAATCCCACCCCAGTGTGACAAAGAAGAAAATCTGTAGCACCAGAGTTTCTTGTGCAAGTTGCAGGCAGCTATACCATTAAAGAGACCCCTCTACCATGCAGCAATTGTTTATTGATCATATAATCACAGAGACCAGACAGACCTCATCAATCTTACAAGTTTTGTCATTCTGTGAGTTTCATGACTTTTTTTGTGAATTTCAGGAACCTCCTCCTCCATCCCCCTTACTGAGGGAGTGTTTTGTTATTGTTTTAGTTGTTGAGGCAGAGTCTCACTGTGCGGCCCTGGCTGGCTGGAAACTTGCTATGCAGACCATGTTGGCTTTGAACTCACAGACATCCATCTGTCTTTGGCATCCAGGTGCTAGGATGAAAGGTGTGTGTGCCCCTGGCTGAGGGAATGTTATACGAGTATGAAAAGTTATACAAGTGTGAAATTGTGGGGTCTCTCCCTCCCCTCCTGGGTCTTTGGCCACCGGTCCACGAGGACAAAGGGAGCAGAAGTGACAACCAGGGTCAGGAGGGCCAGTGAGCACGATGGGAAGTAAGCCCTCCGGGGAGGCAGATTTAGTGATACATCCCCATTTATTCAGTAGAGGTTAGGGAAAATATAGTGTGGAGGCATCAGCCAAAGCTTCAGCTGATAGGTGCTCATAGCACACTTTATTTGCATGTGGTAGGGGGATCCTATCATCCAACGGTAGGGCAATGCTTAATTATCATATAGGAAAAAATTGGGGATAGTTTTATTGCAGGTAACTATGTCAAAGATCATGTTCCAAATAAGGTCAGACATCTGTGCTTGGTGGGACTCTCCAGGTAAGTCAGGCAGAGAGCAGGAGGCCCCTGCTGAGAAAGGGAGTCCTTCCATATAGCACAAAGGCCCTTAGAGCTATCCAGACATGGAGGACTAACACCTTAGCAGCAGGGTCCCCAACATGAAATCATTATACAAGGATTGAAAGAGTATTTAAGAAAGAGAAATCAGGAAGGGAGAGCTTAGGAGAAAGAACACACCATGGATTTAAAAAAAAAAAAGCCTGAAGATAAAGTATCTTGAGGGAAGACATGATTTGTTGGGGAAGGACAGAGGGGAAGAAGAGAAAGTAAATAAGTCTATTTCCAGTGGAAAACAAAGCAAAGTATAAATGATGTTCCTAATCAAAGATAAGTTGTTGTAGTACACTGCTGAATTATAGTCACCTTGCTTCCAGCCTAAATCTATTATAGTCAAATGTGTCAGTGACTATGGGTCATCACTGCAGTCAGACTGAATAAAATCAAACTTCATACAATTACAAACTGTTTAACATTAGATAGCATAATGAAACCACATTTAAACTTTAAAATATCAAATTCGCATACAAAAAGTAAGTCCTATTACTAAGGACATAATGTGAACTGAGAGAGTTTGTTTCCAAAGGCGTCCTTCCCCAACATTGAAGGAAATTCTAGATTATTATATTCCGTGTAGTACCTGTATCAGTTAATTTTCTTGTTGCTCCAACATTTACCTAAGAAAAAGTACCACAAAAGGAAGGGATTATCTTGGCTCAAAATCTGAGGGTACATAATTATGTCAATGAACAGGTTATAGAATCACAGAGAAGACAAACCTCTAGATGTTTGTGAAGGAGGTTTTAGAATGGTTTATTTGAAGTAGAAAAACCTACCCTAATATGATTAGCAATATTTTATGGGCTGAGGTTCTAGAGTACATAAAGCGGAGAACGCAAGCTAAGCATCTGCTTCTTGAAACTTACACAATGTGAACAGCGGCCTGAGCATCTGACACCACGCCTTCCCTGCTGTAAGGTAGTGAACTCTTGAACTGTGAGCCACATTAAACCCTTTATTCCTTAAGCTGCTTTTCTCAAGTATATTGTACCAGTAACAAGAAAAATAATGAATACAGTACCCTTCTTTAAATTTGAATTGAACTTGAGATTCTCATTTTTACCAACCAAATATGGTCAAAGTACTCTGCTTTATTTTATTGGCAGATTACAAGAAGTTGGTTTTGTTTCCTGGATTAGGACAATCCCACCTGCCACCCAAATGCTGTCCTGTGATAACTAAATGTCACTTGAAAGAGTCTTATGTGAACATTCTGGTCATCAACTCCAGCTGAGCTCCTAGCAGACATTCAGTGTTAACACCCAGCCACCCAAAGAACACATTGTTAACAACCAACCCAGGGTGAGCTGCAATTAGTGACAATCACATGATATTTCCAAACTGAAAACTTCCTAGCTCAATCTAGATATTCCAAAGAAATAAAATAAATTATTAATTTTTGGTTAACGTTGCCAAAGCTTCTAAAGCATATTTGCATATGTTGTTTTAGAAACTAAAGTAAAACTTAGACAAATAGCTTTGTGTGTATCATAAAATAGCTAATTGCTTTTACCTCCCACTCATGAGTCTTCCTTTCTAGGAAACCATTTCTCTTAATGTATAACAGATTTAGCTTTCATTGCTATTAAGTAATTAAATAACTAAAGCTACTGCTAATTGCATAGGCTTTTTAACAACTCTAGAAGAATGAAGACCATTTTGTATCATATATTGCTTACTTATTATATGTACATGTTTTACAATCATGTTCATCAGCATTTTGACAATTCATATATTAACTGATACTTAGTTCTGAACAAGGGACAAAATTTAGTCCTACCACAAATGTGTTATCTTATCAAGATTAAAGTGTAAATAATTTGGTTACATCTATTGGTAAAACACATGTAATATTTTAATTTTTGAAAATGCCATATATGCAGTTTTAAAGCTTTTTATTGCAACTTGTGATATTGTAGACCATTATTATGCCATTTTACATCTTCCTTAATATCATTTCTTGTCATCAAGTTGCTGGATCAAGCATTTCATAATGTTCAAAGCATTTAGTTATTTTAAAATGTTCATGATTTTAAAGTCTTGGTTTTATGGTGTTAAAAATCGTGTCTGATATTTTATTTAAAAAAAAGTCATCTACATCTTTACAAAAATTAAGTGCAATATTTTGAATTTATTATGTTTGACATACTTTAATATCATAATTGAGCACTCTGACATAAAGATATGCCCACATTCTTGATCAATATTTCTGTAGTAATTTCTATTTTTTCAGTGTCATTTCTATAGTTCTAATAAACATTGGTGATATTATTCTTCTTTCATAAATTTTTCAAATGTTTTCCAAGACTTGACTTTTACTTTTTTGTTGTTGGATTTGATAATTAAGGGTCTTTAATTCTAAGTAGCCCATCATAATTATATTTTAACTAATCTTATTAGTTTTTAACAATATAGCAAATTTTAGCTATATGAATTACAATTATTCTGGTATACTCAGTGTTCCTTTTAGAAATAACAATCAATTCTGGGTATCTAAGTGATCATATATTTTCCATATTTGAGCCAAATATTATCATTTTATGCCCATATAAGATAATCCAAGCTCCTGTACTATTATACCACACAAAGCTGAGTCTGATTTCAAGACTTGACGAAGTGTTGAATAAAGCTGTGCATCCTATTTGTGGCTTATCCTATTTTGTGTTGGGAAAGTCTAAGGAATTTTTTATGTCTGCTTCTTCTTCATTCAACAGCAGTGCAGTTGTAGGTTCAGAAATATGAACCCTACTTACTGAAGACAGAAATTCTCTTCATTTGTCATACTAATGTTAGACAAAGACTCCTAAAGAAACCTTAATGATCAGGAACATTGAAAACTGGACATCTCCTCCTTGTTTCTAAGGACTAGTGTTTCTCTAGGAACTTCTGTTAAAGCTGTTTTCCCCCTTCTCACATGGTCATTTATAGTCCATTGTTTTTAGTTATTTGCCCAATTATTCACTGAAATACCAACTGAGAAAAAAATTGCCTATTTCTTCATAAAAACAAATTTATAAGCAATATTTACATAAGTGCCATTTGTTTTAGAGGATATTGATAGAAATACCAGAAACAAAATAAATCCTTCAAACTCAGTTAAGAGAAAAAGATCATTCACAGTGAATCTTGTATAACTATAGGAAGAGCATTGATCTTGTAACAACTAAGCATAAGGGATCTAACATTGTTAAGATTCCCACTTCCCATCACTTTTCAGGCCCACACAAACCACACTGCTTCTTTACTTCTTAAGCTGCTGGCTGCAGTTTCTCTTCTTTAGCATCCGCCGTCGGTGCACAGCAGGCACAGAGCCGCCAGCGTGTCCTTGGCTTCACATATCACACATATACCACCAGAAAATAACGGAAAAGGTTTCTATAGCTCAACCTGAATTCATTCTTAACAATATCTTCTCTATTTTCTCCTTACCCAATGACAGTTACAGGTTCACAAACAGAAATTTAAATTCTTGAACACCAACTAAACCCAGTTCAAATATTTGGGTCAATCAGAGGGAAAAAAACCGAAGAATTAGAGGAATTTTGAATACCTTTGTTTACTTTTCTATGAAAAATTTCATCAATGACCTTTAAAACTATATTCCTACTGAACATACACTGTGCTTATTTTATAGCATAAATTTGACTTTCTTGTGACAATATGTTCAGTAGAAATTGTGGAGTTGTTGTACAGGACAGAGCAGCTGATATTGTCTGGGAGAATGGATTTTACTCAGTCTGTCAGGGTCCAAATCCTAGCACTACCTGTTACAAGCTATGTGGCTTGGATAATCAGTGAATCTCTCAAGTATCAGGTTATTCGACTACTATAAAATGGGGATAAGAATATTTTGCTTCTAAGGTACTTTTGATTTCTAATTTAAATATGTAAAGCAATATTACATTGCCTGATATATGCATTAGGAAATAAATGCATTGTCTTCATTTATCAAATCCCACAGGTTCTGAAATATGTCAAGCTTTTTACTGTCTAAGGTCTTCAAGGCAGTAACATTTTAAAGAAAATTATAATTCTTCATTTTTGAATTTTATTGAATTTTCTTTTAAAGTGTAAATTTTATATCTTCAATGTGTAGTTCGAGCAGTTTTAGTCTGGTAAGTGCAAAATTTTCATATATTTTCCTTTACTTCCCATACTACAATCAATCACAAAGATTGTCATAGACACAAAAATAACTTCCTTGTGGGCATCCATTAGCAAGGACTTAAATGAATGATTTTCAAATCAGTTGTAATGAGTTTCAGATTTTGGGAGGGCATCTTTTTGAGACAGGGTCTCCCCAGTAGCCCCAGCTGGTCTGGAACTCACTATGTAGACCAGGCTGGCCTCAAACTCACAGAGATCCACCTGCCTCTGCCTCTGAGTGCTGGGATTAAAGATGTGTGCCACCATGCCTGGCCTGAGTTTTGGAATTTTCATCTGTATCGCCAATATTTAAATATTTATTTTATTTTATTTTTACTTTTGTGTGTGTGTGTGTGTGTGTGTGTGTGTGCTTGTGAGTTTGTGCACCTGTAAGTATAGGTAGCAGTGTAGCTCAGAAGAGGGTGTTGGGTCCCCTGGAATTGGAGTTACAGGTATTGTGAACCACCAGATATGAGAACTGGCCTCATGTCCCCACTAAGTGTAGCAAGGGTTCTTAACCACTAAGCTATCTCCTCTGTATCACCACATTTTAAGGATCAGTGCTTTATGTGACCATGCCTAAACAGTATGCTAGATACAAGAGTACATGGGAAGGTATTGGAATACATGTGCGAGAATATTGGAATTTTCAGACTTTCACTTGGTCTCTATCCTCTACCAAGATGAGAAGTAGCTAAACTAATGTTAATATCACTGCTTTTTAAGGTTCATAAATGTTGAAACTGTTTTCTCACTCCTATTGTTCCAAATTAGAAGCTGAAAACATTTTTTGACAACTTCCCTATTCCTCAATGAAATCAACTACTTTTGGGAGTTTATAGATGTACTTTTAATTTATCACAAGTCAAACTATTTCTAAAAGAAGGAAAAAGTCCCTTACACATGAGTATACTTATCATAAAAAAAAGCTGTATAACTTATCTTTGGAAATGGTATACAAGCAACTTCCCATGATTTTGTTTGTCCCAAAGCCCAAGATTCATCTTTGCCAACATTCCGATTTAGCATCTATGAATAAAGTACTTTTATGAGTCAGAATGATAAATCTTTTTGTAGCCAAGCTCCATCCAGGATAGAAGCAATTTTAGATACTTCATAAGGTTATTTGAACACAGAAAAATGGTTACATTTGATGAAATAGCTGGAAAGTTAAACAGAGAACAGTGAATCAATTTACAGAGCAGCAACAGCAGAAAGTCCCTATGAGTCTCAGGGCTAAAGAGACAGAAAGGAAGGAGATCATAAGCTGAGTACCGACGCTTGGCCAGTCTTATATAGAAACCAAAGGTTAATTAATAAAGGCTGAGATATGTGACTTCCTTGTTTGAACTAGAGCAGAGAAAGGAAGGCGAATTAAGGCTAAGCAGTCAGGAATAACACCTAGCTAGGACACTGATTGAAGCAAGCTCTCTTTGATCAGAAAGATAATAGCAACATATCGTGGGAGCATTGGACAGAGTGAATTCATATGACACTGACACATACAGCTGCAGAGAACATGAGAGTGGTCCCAGAGATTTATGCTTTAACAATCACATCAACAACGCATCAAATAAGTTCGTGGTCCAATGAATGTTACACTTTCTTTTCTTTTTTTTTTTTAATCTGATACCATAATGTTCTGAGACTATTGATTCTCAGATGGGACATGATATCTGAGAATTAGAGGATTCTCTTAAACTTTCATCCAGGATTACTAAGTGGTAAAATTTGTTTCTACTTTTGTGTTTCATCAAGAAAACAATGAAGATATCTAGTGGGTATAAGTGAACACCACTGAAATTGCCTGTATTTTCTGAGATGGTAATTAAGGGTCAGACTGAGCCATTAAACCAGCTCTGATTGAACGTGGTCTTAATGATTCTGGGAAATGACATAAAAAAGGAACATGCCCACAGAAATATGCTTCTCCCTGTGCTGATGGGAGCAAACAATAAACTGCTTAGCAAATCCTTCCCTTCCTTCTCCACAAGACACAATTCTCCCCTGTCACTTTTGAGAGCCAATTTTCTCTTGTCTTCTGTCTGCTATGAATAGATTTAAGGAGTACAATGTTGTTAGCTGAAATATTCTATTCATCTCGACACAGTGAAGTTCCTCTATTATTTTCTGTATTAACTTGCCTTTGCTTACTCTTCTAAAGCAGTTTCTTAGCTTTCCACCAGGAAGCTACCTGCCTACGATTTATTTTGCCCATTGAATTGTGGCATTAACTTCAATGCCTTGTGCATCTTTCCTTGTAGGTTATCTCATAATTACACTGAATGATAGTTTGATCATTCCAGTGTGTTTTCAAATTCTGCCTGGCTTGCAGCATTCTCTTTAATGCAAGCAGACAATGTAACTTAGTAATTACTAATTGCCTCTTCTGTCGGCAGTAGTCCAGGAAAAAATATTTAAATAATTTTACACCAAAATCTCAAGTTTATAGATCTTCAAACATCATTAAATGATTTATGCATTTCAGAAATTTACAGTGAATTTGGACAGAAGAAACTGTGCCTAAGCCTTTCTATATTACAAATATATATGACACATTACAGGCAAAAAATACAGAAGGTGCTTTGTGTAGTTTTTTAACTTCATGTTAATAAGCAAATGAACACATGCTTTGAGTAATCAAATCC
Organism: Nannospalax galili; assembly: GCF_000622305.1. NCBI lineage: Eukaryota > Metazoa > Chordata > Mammalia > Rodentia > Spalacidae > Nannospalax > Nannospalax galili. The sequence goes on from NW_008358101.1 coordinate 3,951,876, forward strand.
TCAAATAACCAATATTATACATCTAATATACTAAAAAAGTTTTTGACAGGAAAAACTTAAAGGTAAATATTGCACATGCATGGTCAGAATGTCTAGTGAAATTTCAATCTGCAGTCTAGAACTGAAAATCTACTGCCTCATCCAGATGAAGTGGTGTACACTTTTGCCTTTAACCCCAATCCTCTTGGGGCAGAGGCAATCAGACACCTGTGTGATTGAGATCATCCTGGAATAGTCTACCCAGAAAGTTCTAGACAATCTGGGCTACAGGGAGATCCTGTCTCAAAAAGAAAGGAAAAAGGAAGGAAGGAAAGAACGAAGGGAGAGAGGGAGGGAGGGAGGGAAAGAGGGAAGGAAGGGTAGTGAAAAAAGAAAAAAGTATTGCCTCATTATGGAAATTCTGAGGAAATACATGTATATTCAGTCTTCATTTTAGAAAAAGAATTCCTGTCAAAAGGAACTTCATAGAGGTAAGAGATACCACCTAGATAATAAAGCAAAAATGTGTTTTTGTAGATTTCAACTGCAAGATTCCAGCAGAAATATAAAGTCATTTTTCTGACAGTCTGCGTTGCATGTATCAATGCATCCTGAGGGTTCAGAAGGCTTATATTATTGAAGCCAGGAGAAGAATGGAGAGGAACTTAGTAGCTGTACCTTGGGCCACTGGGTCCTATGTTATGACTAGGTTATGACTAGTCATATTTAATGAACACAAGGAGAAAGATTCAAAATTAAACTGGTAATTTTTTCAATTCTCACTTTAACATTGTCTTGATGATCGCAAAAGGATAAAAGGGAAGAAAACTAAAAATAAGGATGGAGGCACTGCAGACCTGTACAGGACACATTGCAGATGTGGAGATGTACTGAGAAATATGACAAAGGGATGTTTTTGTGGCATCAAACAGCTTTTAGTTTCTCTATAAAGTGTATTATGCTTTCGCTGTAGAATACTTTGTTGAACTCTTTTCAAAACCAGTAGGGGATCCTATCTGTTTCAAAGACAGCTCTTAATGCTGCAGTTAATGAAGAGCAAGCCCCCTAACTAAAAGAGATAATGCCCTATATAGGCATCCTCTAACCATGGTCGTATGTTTATAAAGATTTCTGTTACATCAATAACTTTTAGTCTGTCCACAATCCACTGCCCTTTTGGCACAACTTATTTTACTTAGAAGGAGCCCCAGCAATTGCACAGAGTTGAGTAAAAAGATGTTTGAAATTATTTAATTTCTGAGACTTTCATCCACATGAGAATTTACAATTACCCTGCCATCTTGAAAGCAAGCCCCTTTTAATTATATGAGAATAACCACTCACTATCCTGGCACTGAGCCTACTGTCTAGTGGTCCCTAGATCTCAAAGGATAGATACTCCCTTTGAGGATCCCCCTTTGAGTATACAAGTCCTAAAGGGAAGAATAAGCAGTAACAGGGATGGAATGTGTAGCTCCACACTGTCACCCACAGAAACCTGAGCACTTTTTAAAAACATTTTAGGGACCCTAGCTCTGGTGAAACAGACCCTTAGATCCACCACAGAAAAAAATTTCATGACTAGCCACTAAGAACTGTAATTGGGGTGTATTAAAATACATTTTCATCATAGATTTTAAGCGTGGGGTTAAGAAAAAGAGGTGATTGGAAGAAGATAAGATATATCTGAATGCAGAGGCAGGCATGTGTTCTCTATGAGGAATAGTGCTTTTCTTTAGAATAATCATATACAAGGTTTTGGTTATTATTTCCAGTGTTTTGCTAAGTAATTTAAGTGAGATTCCAAAGTGATTCTGGGGACCACCTAACAGGATTAAAATTGATAAGTTAAAACTCTAGGTCACAGGGGTTCACAAAGTTGGGCTATTTTAACCGTCATCAAAGGTGATGGGCTTCTTTGCTAAGATTTGCAGGAAATGTCCTACAAAGGAAGTTGGCCTACTTGAGCTTGTAAAGTCTTAGGCCTTCACTCTGTTTTTTTCTGTTTTAACATTTTTATTTGAAAATATTTCTATATTAAATAATACCTTCTCTATATTGAGAGCCTTGGCAGCAATGTTGCCCATTGTTCTAGAATTCTCAATTTGAGGCAAGAGGCTTCAGCTAGACTCCACAGTGAAGGACTCATTCTTTCCTTTGTTTCTGTAATTTTTTCTGCCTTTCTATCTCTTTCACACTTTTCTTATTGTTTTTATAAAAAGGTGGTCAAAGAAATGTAGCTACTGAAATAGTAAAAGGTAGACTTGAATTATAGCTCAGTGGTGGAATGCTTTCCTAGGTGTATGGGGGAGAGATAGAGAGAGAGAGAGAGAGAGAGAGAGAGAGAGAGAGAGAGAACAGAGAGAGGGAGAGAGACAGAAAGAGACTAAGACAAAGAATTCAGAATAATTATGATTGGAAAGATATATTTTTCATGTAAAATTACATGTACATGTAGAGTAAAACTTGTACTTGCATTCCTCACATCCTATCCTAGTTCTTTTTCCCAAAATCAGTGATTGATGCCAATATCTTGCCATCACAATCATAAAGGCTCTTTCTTAGTATATTTAATGGCTATTTTCATGTTATGCAATTAGAATATTACAAATTACTAAGCCCATACAGATGCTTCAGTGACTATTCCTGATACATGCCTTGAATCTGATACAGTACAGATGTGACTCTGGGGGCAAAGGCTTATATGTTAAGAGTTTTGATTGCCATAAAATGGATTTTTGGGAAATGATTAGAAAGTTGGTGCTCTAAGCAAATGAATTTGATGACATTATTGAGAGGTGGTAGAAACCAGTAGGCAAGGTCTAATTGAGGAAGTCGGTCAAGGGTTCTATGCCCTTGAAGTATGTACCTTGTCTTGGGTCTCTCTCTCTCTCTCTCTCTCTCTCTCTCTCTCTCTCTCTCTCTTCCCATTTCCATGGAGAACAGTTAGAATGAGGTATTTCCTAAAAAATAAAAATTTCTATACCATACTGTTCTGCCTCACTATAGAATCATAGCAGCAGGGGTCATTCATGGGTTCACACTTCTGAAATTGTAACCCAAGGCATATATTTCCTTCTTTGAGTTTATTTTCTCAGGAATTTGTCATTGCAGTGAAGTTACTGCTCTTTCAAAGGATATTATTCAGTTTTTATTCTTACAGAAAAGTAGGGTCATATAGTGACATATCAGAACATTAAGTTTTGACTGTTCATAGAGAAGGAAGATGCATACAGATGTGGTTGTATTTGGATAGTATATAGTTGTGATATATAAACTTTTACATGTTTTAACAAATGTTTTTCTATGTTACTGGTGTATTATATTGTTTGCCTTTTGATTACTTTTGGAGGCTGACCTTTTTTTCTCACAGGTATGATAGTTTTACATAATCGAAATTACATCTTTGATAGAAGACTTGCTTGCAATTTGCTTTGGACTTATCAATATGTTTCAACATAAAATTTCTTCAGATTTATACATTAAAATATATTATTTCATTTTAGGGTTTATTCATGTTGTGTCTTGCTTTGACATACTTTTTCTAGAAGTTCATTAACTATTAATAAACCTATCAACCCAAGTTTTCCTTATAATTTTAAAAACTAGAGGAATAGCAATAATG
>NW_008358101.1:3955534-3970202 GCF_000622305.1 Nannospalax galili
GTGTGTATTACAATGAAGAAATTAAAACCTCAAGAACATTACTTACATGTATTAAACTGTCACGATAGCCATTGTTTTATATTAATATACATCATTAAATTTAATTCAATATTAATTAAAATGATTACATTTAAAAGAAATTAAAGCTTTTCGCAATTCTGAAAATTTTTTTGTAAGAAAGGGGATAAACATATGTGTTGGTGTGAATGAAAATGTTCCCCATAGGCTCCAAGTATTTGAACACTTGATCAGTTGGTGGTGGTGGTTGTGGACTGTCATGGAACCTTTTGGAGGTATGGCCATGCTGGAGAAACTGCCACTGGGGGCAGGCTTTGAGAATACATATATATATATGAATATATATATGAATATATATAGTATAAATATATATATTGTATAAATATTGTATATATATAAATATTGTATATGTTGTATATACATATATAGTATAAATCCAGTCTGTCCCTTTCTGCTTCCTGTGCCTGTTTGCTCTCAGCTTTCTGCTCTGACAGTCTCCTGGAACTGTAAACTCAATGAAGTCTTCTTCTATAAGTTGCCTTGGTCATGGTGGTTTATCATAGCAATAGAAAAGCAATGAATACCACATATATATATTTTGATCTGAATTATTACAACATTAAAGGACTAAGGATAAATGTATTCAATTACTTTAGACTACTGTTTCTTAAACTCTTGTTAGTATGAACACAAATGCATATGCTATAAAGAAGTATGTTGTGTTAAAAATATGTAGATTGTGATGAGTTACACAGAAATAATTCTGTAGCACTTAAGTTGGCTTAGCATTTATTTACTTTCTTTATTTGGATGTAATAACATGCCACAATGCATTTGTGGGGGACAAAGGACAACTTGCAGAAATTGTTTATCTGCTTCCAACATGTGGGCTCCAGAGACTAAACTCAGGTCATCAGACTTGGCAGCAAGAACTGAGTCACATTTTGAAAATATTTTAACTAATGAGCTGATGTGACCAGTTGATATTATTTCTCTTCATTTTAGATTGCTTCTACTAACATTAAGATAGTTCTTTACCCTTTCCAAAAAATGAGTCCAAATCAAGGACTACAAGTTCATGTCGTTTATTGGCAGCTGGTCCCAGACAGCACCAGGATGGTAGAATAGTGGACAAAGAAAGAAAAACAACACAGATTGGAGAAATTGGCCATTAGCACTGTGGGCAACTAGAGAAAATAAATTTGGGAGACTGGACAAGGTGTGCATAAATGTCCTTCATGGAGATGAGGAACTAAGGGTTTTACCCTTAGTTCCAAGTGCTTGAAGATTATTCCCAGTGATGTTAGCTACTCGGTACTTTGTTACGAGATTGCTGGTATGAATCATGATTAGTGTTAAGCCAATGTGGAGAGAACACCCAGAGTCTCTGATAGAATGGCTGCTTTTAAATTAAAATTCCCTGAAGGTTTGTCAAGAGAAAGAAAGGCCAACTCTTATCTCCTCCACTTTTCCTTGTTCCATGTAAAAAAAAAAAAAAAAAAAAAAAAAAAAAAAAGTGGGATGCTTTCTGGCTGGTCAATTTATGAAACAAAGAAACTGTCACATCTGTGACTAGACAGAATATTCTACTTGGGAAAATTGTTCATATGTTTATAGCTGTCTTTGGACCCTTTCTCATTCCTACTGCAGGTCTAGCCCCAGGTCAGCTTATCTATCATCATCTTCTCCTTATAAACATTCTTAGATGGACTCATGACTGCCTTAGTAACAACAATTACACTGAAACCTAACTGAAGGCATTGAATTATCATTATTTAGTCCTTGTGTACAAGAAAAGAATGAGGTGATGTGGTGATGAGTTTTATGCCTTGATTTGGAAAGGATGTAGTACCCAATTAATTAACCTAATACTAATTCATATGTTAATGTAAAACTATTCTGTTGATGTGGTTAACAGATAAACACTGGATAATCCTCATGGACCTCATCCAATAACTTAAAGGCCTAAAAGCAAAAGTGGAGTTCATTATAGAGTAATTCTGAATCAGCTCCTGCTGACTTCCCATCAGATATAGATACATATAGATATAGGTAAGTGTGGATATAGATATAGATTGATCTGCTAATAGTGTTGTGTACTTGGATGATCCTAGCTTGTTCAGGGAGGTCATGACTGGTAAAGGTTCTGCTAGATTAAGCTATTGGTCCAAACCCAGCATTACCACAGACTTGAGATTGTATATCAGACCTTGGTACAGTAAAAAGTAAGGTGGAAGTTCCCAGCTCTGCATGGTGACACACGCTTATAATTCCAGGATCCGGAGGCTTAGATAGAGGATCACAATTCTGAGGCCAGTTTGAACTACATAGCCTAGCTTTAAAAATCTTCCTTCATATGTTGCTGAGGCTTGTTTGTGTGGTTTCTTCAGAAATCTCATAGGAAATGAAATGACTAGAAAGTGAGAATCAGAAGAAATTTAGGCTTTGACAATCAAGCAAAATGCCATCTATCATATCTTTACTTTTAGTAAACTTATGATTTGTAAAAATAGTTTAAGAAATCACATCCCTAAGATTATTTTTAAAAATATGTTAACAACTTTTAAAAATATTTGATTCATTGTTTTTATTTTATGTATGAGTGTATTGCCTGCATGTGTGTAAGTGTACACATGTCAGGCAATGCCCACTGAGGTCAGAAGAAGGCATTGGATCACCTGGAATTAGAGTTATGGACAGTTTTTAGCCATCATATGGGTACTGGGAATCAAGCCTAGGTCTTCTGCAAGAGCAGTCACTGCTTTTCAACTCTGAACCATCTCTCCAGTCTCATTTAAAAAAATTATTTTACTGAGTTTCTGTGAATTTCACATAATAGACCTTAATCAATTTAGAACCCTCCCCATCTGTGCCTCTCATACACCCCCCACCACTAGATTTCATGCATTCTGTCAAAATGTTAAGTTCTATCTGGTAGAGTATTTGTACCCAAATGCTCCTCCGTGCAAGCTCTTAAGTATACGCTAGTCATGTTCATTTCCAATGTCTCTAATGTAATTTTACAAAACATGAAAGCGCTCTGTAGTCCTTGAGTCCTAGTTTGTAGTTTTCAAAAATGCATGATCATCTCTCTAATAATATGCTTGATCTTTTAAATATATGGCATTCATTTCTATCTCATTTAACCATATTCATGTTTTCTTGAGGGCAAGCACTTATTCCTTTCTGAAACAAACTTATTCTAACTTCAGTTCAATTGAGTGTTTCACTTGTTTCTTTATGTAAGCAAAAGTGCAACTGGAATTTTCAATATACGAAATGAAAATGAACATCATAATTCAAAAAGTTGGAAATGGAAAAAAACTCAGAATAAGGAGAAAGGAACATACTTGCTGAGTTTAAAACATACTTGAATTTGCCTAAGAAAATTAACAAACAGAATATAGGGAATAGAAGGAACGATTTTGTGGCATCTTCTTCACTAGGTTGTGTATGACACTCTATGTTTCTGCTTAGTTGTTTCCCTAAAGAACTTGAAGATTACAAGATCAAGAGAATCACTGTAATAATGAATGCATTGTACCAACTGGAGGTATTGATAAGATCACCTCCAGAAATATTATCTGAAAATCTGGGAATAATTTATAAAAAAATTATAGAAAATTGAGTTCATCTTTACTATTCAAATAAAAAAAGTGAAGGAAACACTTGCTCATATTTTCCATGTTATAAGTTTTGCTTTTAGCAAATGAAAATAAAAACAACTCTGCACATAAGTGTAGATAATATTTAAGATAAAACTCATTAGCTAGGGATAACTACAATCATTTCATGGTTTTCAAAACCAAGCTATCTTGCTCTGAGGAAGGGTTTTTTTGTGTGTTGTCTATTAAATCATGAATATTCCAGAAAAGACTACAGCTAAAATATGTGCTCATTAAACTTCAGTAAGGATCTGGCTAATACATTTCAGCTATATGTAAAAATCAAGGTATGATAGAGTATTAAGAGTAAACACATAGTCATAAAGACCAATTTCTTTCTTGTCTTAACTTTCATATAGCTGAAAGCATTCTCCAGTTGTTCAAAGGTGGATGTGGAGTATGCCACTCAGCTGCTACACTTTTCAGTATGGAGCACTACTGGATAATGAATCAGGAATAAGACATGGGCAGGGTCTCATACCAACTGCCTTGTTAAGGGAGTGGCATAGGTGCTTCTGCTCAAAACACCTTTGCAAAAAAAGTCACATGTTCCTAATTAAAGAATGTTTGGGAAATGTAATGCTTCCATTCACTTAGAAATGAGCAAGTCTATTAAATATCGCTGTTCTACGCTAAGAAGCTCTAGGTATGAGCCACAACAAAAGACAGGCCAGGTCAAAAATTGCCTCATGTTGCCCAAGATGCAAACTCTGAATTGCTGAATGTTTGTGTTTCATATTAGTATAAATATAATTTTGTAATAATAGTTAGGTTATTCTCTGTTTCTGAAAGATACAATATACAGCAGTGTTTGGGGTGATACAGGAAAATATAAGAACAATAATAATTAAAAGGATAACACAAGCATGTGCATGTACAGTTATAAAATTCCCTGCATATAATTTTAATCGCTACTGAACAAAATTATTACTTTAAGACTTCCATAAATGTCAAAAAGATAAGTATAACTCTAACTTGTGCCACATACACAAAAATCATTACAAAACAGGTTAACATTTGAGCTCAGCGCTGTCCCATGGTACATCTGCAGGGCTTTTTCCCAAGGTAGTTTTCTCCAGAGACAAGAGCTGGCTGTGGCTGCATCTGTTCCTGCTGAATGAGAACGCGATTGTACACATGGCAACAGATGTTATACCTGGAGGTTCATCTTTTACTTTTAGGAAAATTTCACCATAGAACTAGAAGTTTTATAAAATTTCTATAATGCCACAAAAGAAATGTCTGACTTCATTTGTCATAAAAAAATAAAAGTGCTTTTAGTTTTTAAACTTAATGTGATTATTTGAAGTGGACTGTCATTTGAAAAGTCTAAAACCAGACAATGGACTAGCAATTTGATGCACTGACTATAAGTCTGGAATTATTTCTATGTAGTTTTCCTTTTTAATTATTTTTGACTTGAATTTGAGTTGTAACAGTAATTACAGTGAGAGATAACTGTGTTTTCATGTTTAATTGTCTCACTTCTAAGTGTGACTGAGGCACTCAAACTTTTACACTTCATAATAATCATAAGATAAATCTTGCCTTAGCTAAACCTTGAAATGAAAGCAATAATTTATTGGTTAAAATAAATCTCATCACATTAGATTATATTATCTGTCTGAAATATCTGATGAAATTTTAAGGAAAGTCAAAATGATAATAATTCAGAACCCGAAGACCATTACACAAGTACACTGCGTTCAACATACTTCATTAAGCCAATATTTAAAGATTACCCTTTGTGGGTCTTGCTGTATACTGAGGTATTAGTTTAGAGTTGTAGAAAGTGGCTTGGGAAAAGAGATCAGCTACTGACAGGTAAGGCAACTGATCAAACACATTCTAGTCAGTTATCGGATGCAAGACCACCTAGGAAGAAAGCATTGTCACTCTGAAAGGAATCAGCCATCATCCATCTATGAAACAGGAGAATAAATACTTCAGTTCTGGAGCTGAAAGCTGGTTAGCTTAGAATCTACACAATGCCCCTTACCACTCAGGGACCATAAGTATCATTGTCTGTCACTCAAATGCTTTCTTGTGTTTCTGATCTAATTTTTAATCACCTTAAGAAAGAAACTGGTAAAATTCCTGAAAAATAACTGATAAGTTGTCTGGATGACTATTTTTTTGTGTTCCTTAAAACTCTCTGGCTCCTACAATCTTTCCACCTCCTCTTCTGCAACGATACCTGAGCCTTGGTAGGCAGAGGTTTGAAACAGGTGTTCTGATCAAGGATAAGTACTCTGTAGCTTCTCCTACTCTGCACATTGACCAAGTGTAGGTTCCTGTCTTAATCAGAACCTGCTATATAAGGAAACAGAGTCTTCCAGACATCTGGTCAGTTATTCATATAAACTCTCAGCAATGGTGATAGCATGCAAAAATCTTATATAACCTTAAACCAGACAAAATCCCAGCATTGACATGGGGAAGTAGATAGGAAATTCCAACCCAACCAAAGGAACTCTCAGCGATTGATGGCTGCTGGGGCAGGGGGGAGGGAAGAGTAACTTACAGGGATGGGACTCTTCATTGGCCCACATTGCACATTGAAGGACATTTGGGAACACACAGCAGACTGTATGGGCCATGACAGTATATATATATTAGAGTATAGTGAACTGGGGGTGGCAGTGGGGGGAGGTGTACATAGGGAAGGGGATCTAACTACATCAAGGGGTATTGTGTGAAAATCACAAAATTCAATGAAATATATGTTTTTAAACTTCCTTAATGATAAGCTGTTAATTCGATCTGATAAGAATCATCAATCTCATGCATATTCTGTCTGCATATATTAGCTAGAAAACATGGATTCAGCTATGATCTTAACATATTTCCTCAACAGAAAAATAATGTACTATGATGTGTATCTTACTGGCGTGTAAGAAAATTTACATTATAAGTATTCATAAAACTTTTGAGATGAGTAATACTGTGATGTTCCATTTAGAAGCTTGTTAATGAATGATTTATATACAGTGTCACAAAGAATGGTATTACACAGTTATATGAAGCAGACATTTGATGTTAATTTAAGGAGAATTGTGTGGATTTTCCCACATCAGTTACTTCATGTAATTTTAAATGACCATTTAACCTTACTGGGGATTCAGCTCCTTTGGGGCCAGAGAAAGATTAAGGGTTGTTCAAAAATGATCTAAATGGAGATGTTTTAAACTGCTTGTAACTGCATTTGATTCTGTGGTTATCTTACAAAAATTCATCCTATGGGGGTACCTGACCTCCAGGATACGTTTCCATACTCAAAAGAACAGGTGATAATAGAAGTTTTAATGCAGCTTTTCTGAACCAGCAGAGCCTTTCAGAACTCAGAAAAAAAATATCGCTTTGGAGAGACATGTTCAGGGAGATAGCTGAGGACCATGGTTAGCCTGTGAATTACGTGGCTAACAGCAGGAGTATCTACTCAATTTAAGGGCATAAAGTCACACGATACCAGAGACTCAAATGAACAGCAGCTTCATTTCGTAGATTGTCCCCTCTTAAGTGGTTATGGATTTACTCCATTGAGTGTGCATGATTTATTAGGTTTTGACGTTCATATACTGACAAGATATACATGTTCTTGTGATGTTAAACAAAGAAAAAAAGAAAGCCAGGAGGCTCAAGAAGTTCTACAGGCACTTTTCAGATCGCGAAGTCAGTTTTATCAATCTGCCATTCTGCTTCCAGCTTTGTGTTCAAGGGTATTTGGCACCAAAGCACCAAAGTGACTTTTTCATCCACAATATCTACTGACATCAGAAGATATTATTTTAATGCTTCAAGTGTTAGTAGAAGTGAAATTGGGAATGCTATTGAACTAGAGTCTCTGGAACAAAAAAAGATTTTTTTAATCCAAAATTAAAACATCCCTCTGAAGTATAATATAGTCAGGCTTTTTCTGTTGTCTTCAAAACAAAACCAGATAAACTTTGTTATAGTGTACTGAACCCACAAGATGAACCATAGGAGGTCTATATTTTTTATTTTTATTGCAACTTATTGGTGTGTATGTTGGGAGTGGGGTGGGGTGTGTGTGTGTATGTGTGTGTGTGTGTGTATTGTGCACACCTGTGTGGAGGTCAGAAGAAAACTTGGGGGAGTTGGTTCCTTCCTTCCACCATATGGGCTCCAAAGATGGAGCTCAGGTCATCAGACTTGACAGAAGGAACATTGACCTGCTGAGCCATCATTAGACTGGTGGAGCCTGACATAAACAAAGTAGGTCTTGTAGTTAACCTTACTAAAAAGTGCTTAAACATATAAATGTGCTAAGCAAGTAGAAACCCATGTTATTGACGAATTCTTTTAAGCTATCTATTCTTCAAGAAAACATTTTCAATAAATTCATATAAAATGTTGCTTAACATTTTCATTTCATTTTTCTGTATGTCACATGTCTGTTTCTCTTTAGTCTTACTGGGTAGTTATGTCAAGATAAAGTATTTGTGGACACCAGAAATGAATGTAGAAAAAAGGAATCAGTGAAAATTAGTTTAAATATTTTTGACGTATTCATTTTCATTTTATGTGTATGTGTTATGTCTGCTTGTGTGTAAGTGCACCCATGTCATACATTGCCTTCAGAGGACAGAATAGGGTGTAATGTAACCTGGAAAGGAGTTATGGGGTTGTTAGTTACCATGTGGGTGCTGGGATTTGAACCCAGGTCTTCTGCAAGAGCAGCCAGTGTTCTTAACCCCTGAGCCATCTCTCCAGTCCCATAACTTTAATTTGACATAACCTAGAATCATGTGGAAGGAGTCTCAATGAAGAATTGTGTAGGTTAGGTCTGTCTGTGGGCCTTAATTGATGTGGAAAGACCGAGCTTAAAAGTGAGTAGCATTAGTCCCTGGATTTGGAGCTTCATGAAGGAGAATGTGAGCTGAGCACAAGTATACATGGGTCTGTTCTCTCTCTGCTCTTGTGGGTGTGACTATCTGCTTCAATTCCTGGTTTTAATTCCTAGAAATGATAGATTATAAGATGGAATTGTAAGCTTAGAATACTTTTTCTCCATTAAAGTTTCTTTTGTAGGGTATTTTATCACAGCAACGGGAAATGAACTAGGACAGCATCTCTACACTTAGAGAAAGAGAAGAAGCCATGGAACAGCAGCTATCTGGTGGAGCCACAAGCAGTTTTCCCACCCACCAGTCAATGAGCTGAGTCACTGACTTCAAAGTGGGAAGGCTGCTCTAAGATTGCCATACACTGCCTCTATTTATATCTGCTGCCATATTGTTAAAATTTAACTTTATACTCTGAGCATAATAAATACTGTATCTCAAGAAATATGTGTTGCTAGTATAAACTCAGACTTGTAGCTTAATAGACAAGAATGCAGGCTCTAAAAATGAACCTGAGTATCAACAGCCATCACACGTGGATAAAGCCATTATGACACAATGGGGAAATGATGTTGTTTTAGATAAATCAGATCAGAGGACCTGGAAACACAAAAAATAATGAAATTGCATTCTTGTCTTACATTGTACAGCAACATCAGATCAAATAGATCAAAACCTTACACATGAGATTTAAAGCTATTTCTTCTTTCAGAAGAAAACAGTGTTTGAAAAGCTCCTTAACATTGGTCTTGGAAAAGTTGAATTTTTGGAAATCATATCAAAAGCCAACATCCAAAGCAGAAATAAATAAGGAGAATTGAACAAAGTAAAACACTTCTATATAACAAAGGTAAGAATTAACGAAATGAGAAGAAATTCTATGGATTGGCAGGAAAGATTTTCAAATCATATATCTGATAAAGGATAAATAGGTAAAACATACACTGAAATTACATAGTCAATACCAAGAAAATTTGATTATAAAATGAGCATAAAATATGAATAGACAATTTTAAAATCAGATGCACAAGTGACCAACAAACATGAAAATATATTCAGCTTCAATACTGTCTCAGAAATGCAAAATCTTTAAAAACAAATATCTCATCCCTGTTGAGATGGCCATTCTCAGAAAGCATGTGGCATCAATGGTGCAGAGTAAAGGGAACCCTTACTGTTGAGGGATACAATGGTTTGGATATGAGATGCTCTCCAGGGGTTCTTGTATTAAATGTTTGTTCCACTGCTGGTAATGTTTGGGAAGTGGTAGAAAATGTAGGTGGTATTTACCTGGAGTAAGCAGGTTACTAGGGGTGTGTACTTGAAAAATATGCCTAGACTCCAGCCTTTTTCTCTCTTGTTGTCCATTGGTGAACAAACAAGGCTACATCACTGCCTGATGTCCAGCCTCACCACTGGCCCAGATTCATGATGCCAAGTGGCTACAGACTGAACCCTCTTACACTGTGAGCCAAAATAAACCCTTCTTCATTTAAGTTGTTTTCTCAGAAATGCAATCAAAGAAATATAAATCAACTTTACTTGCAGATTGGTATACCCTTTACACAAAAGAATAGAGACACCTACAAGAACTGCAGATAGTGTTGCTGCAGGGCTCAGCAATCCTCATTCAACCCTCCATTGGGCTGCTGTGTATTGCCATGGCAAAATGTCTGAAGTAATGAAAAGATTTCCTTTGGCTCATGATTCCATAGGTTCAAGTCCATGATCAGTGTTACCATTTCTTTAGGCCTCTTTGTGAGGTGGCATATCATGGTGTTTCCTACAAGAACTGCAGATAGTGTTGCTGCAGGGCTCAGGAATCCTCATTCAACCCTCCATTGGACTGCTGTGTATTGCCATGGCAAAATGTCTGAAGTAATGAAAAGATTTCCTTTGGCTCATGATTCCATAGGTTCAAGTCCATGATCAGTGTTACCATTTCTTTAGGCCTCTTTGTGAGGTGGCATATCATGGTGTTATCATGCAGAAAGGAAAATCACTCATATGATGAATCGAAAAGCAAAAACAGAGAGTTAAAGGGTTCCACTAATCTCATTTGAGGCAGTGCCCCAGTGCCCTAAACACCAGGGGCTAAATTTTTTTCAGTTTCTCCAATTAGTAGTAAACTGTGAATTAAGCCTTCAGAAATGGAGCATTTGAAGTTATTCAATCAAGCTATGGTGAAATCCAAAGCAAATTAAATTAACAGCTCATAGAGGTAGTTGCATTCTCACAATCATTAGAGCATTGTTCCTAATAGTCAAGGTGTGGAACTTACCAAATATTTACAAACATTTGTATGGATTAAGAAACTGTGGTGCATGCAAACACACACACAATAGTATATTACTCAGTTTCATAAAGAAGATTCTGTTCTTCATGTAATCAGGTTAAAAAAATAAGCCAGGTGTAGAAATAAAATATGACATTGATTTCAGTTAGATTTTAAATTTAGAAAATCAAGTATAACAAAAATAGAAAAATAGTAGAAAGTGGGATGAGGGAATGGTGAAAGAGTATAAGGTTACAGTTCTGAGTAAAACAAGATCTCATGTAGAACGTGAGAACTGTAATTTATGATATATCATATGCAGGAGATTTTCTTAGAATGGATTGTAGGTACTTTTACCACAGGCAAGTAGGCAGGCAGATATGTGTATGCATCTCCACACATATATACACACATACATGTATACCAGTGAGATAGGAACACTAATTAAAATTTCCCAACTTAAAAAAAAGCCTTGAATCAGATGGATTCAGTTGAGAATCCTACAAGACTTTGAAAGAAAAATCCACACAAATACTCAAACTACCATGCAAAATAGAAAGGAAATACTTCTAAATTCTTTGTACAAAGTCAGACTTATTGCAATACCCGAATCCAACAAAAATATACACAAAGAAAAAGGAAAATTACAGGGCAATCTCTAATGAACATAACTGCCAAATTTCTCAATAAAATATCTGCAAATTTAATGTAAGAACAGGTCAAAAAGATAATCTTCAGTGATCAAGCTTTTTTCATTCCAGAGTTGTAGGGATGGTTCAACATATTTAAATCTGAGACAAACCTCATCCATCACTTAAGTAGACTCAAGGACAGAAATCTCCTGATTATTTTATAGACACAGAAAGGACCTTCAAAAAATTGAATCCTTCATGAAATAAATCGTGGAGAAACTATGGATATGAGTCACATATTTCATTGTAATATGTGGGCAATTAAGGCTTTGAATGCTGTAAGCTACAATAACCACTGGCCTGGAAAGATATGCCAATTAGTACAATAGTGGCATTGATGTTATGGGAGTAACCAACTGCTTTCTGATTGGAATTAAGGCTTGGTTCACGAGAAAGAGCCTATACCTAACACTGTTATCAGGTCCAAGAGTCTGTGGCTAGAAAAGTCACAAGCTGTAGGGGAGAACCAACTACTATTATTCTCCTACATGGGTATGGTATTAAGCCAACTCCTAAAGAATTCTTAGTCTGATAGATGAGTCCCTCTCTTAACTCTCACCAGAGATGCATCTTCTTGCAGCATATGGAAATTAATACAGAGTCCCATAATTGACTATGCACAGAGAACAAGAGATCGCAGAGAATTCAGGTGTAGATGGGACATCTGAATCACAAACTCGCCTCCCAAGGATTGGGAATCATTGTGGAAGAGTGAAAGAAAGGTTATAAGAGTAAGAGGTGATGAATCAATACAAGGAAATTGTGCTATCTGTACACAACAGGACAGTTGCACATGTGAACCCACTGAGCTTGTGACTGCACACATGGGACCTGTGCATGCCCAAACCATATAAAATTCCATGTTGGAGTGGGCAGTTAAGTATGAAGCCACAATATTAGCTAAGGAAATATTGGTGCAATTCAGGAAAAGAAAGAATGAGTTTTCTTTTAAGCTGTGCTGATTATGTTGACCACACTCCAGTGGATATAGCCAAGGCTCTTTAGGGAATACAAATTAAACTTGATATGCATTAAGAAATAGATGATGTGAAGTGAGGGGTCTTAGGGAGCTGGTATGGATCTAGAAGAAATGAAGGAGGGATTTTGAATATGATCAAAATACACTGTATCAAATTCTCAAAATAAATATCTTATTTAAAACAGCAAGTAGCTCCTATACACATTGCTCATTGAGACTTTTTCTTATCATCCTAAAGTTTGACTTCAAAAAAGTCAAATGCATTGATATACAGTTTTAACCCTGTGACATTCAAAAAGCAATTAGATTCCCAAATTATCTGCTAGAAATAAAAGCTTATCATAATTTTATAATAAATGATTAATATATACATTAAAATAAATATCTCATTCACCCTACCACATATGTGTTATATGATGGTAGGAGACTAGTGCATTCTCCACCTCCCACAGCATTGCTTTTCATTTATAAATATGTACTCTCTGCCTCCAGGCCTATTCACAAAATAGCAAACAAAGAAAAACAAATGTTTATTTTAGCCAAGAAAATACATAGACAGATTTAATTTTTTTGCATTTTGATTAAAAATAAGTTGTTTGAATATAAACTTCAAAGTAAGAGAAAAAAATCTCCTTCTATAAATAGAATTAAGTAAAAAACTTCAACTCCGTGCCTGGAAATTAATTGGTGTTTGATTAATGTAGGCTAAATGAATAAATGAGGAAAATATAAATGAGTGATACTAAATTCCTAATAAAAGTGGTTGTTTATCACAAATGTAAGATAACTGCCACATAATAGTAAATATTTAAAACTATCTGTGACTTTCCCTGTGAAGTAAGTCACCTCTCAAAATATATGTGGCAGTCAGTCTCCATTGTCAGATTGATTGGACTAAAAAAGTCTAGCATATTTGTGAAGTACATTGTAGCTGTGGCTGTGACAATTTCAGAGAGAGATCATGAAGATTCTGATGAATAGCTAATGACTGGTTTAATACACAGATGAAATCAGAATTTGAAGAGATTGTTGAGAGGTTATGGAACTTCCAACTTGGCTGGAGAAGTTGGTCTCTAGGGGTATGTCTGTACCTTAGTTTTTCTTATTACTATTCAGTTATGTTTCATGGCTAATGTGAGGTGAATGGCTGTACCTCATGTTCCCACTTTCAGGTTCTGCTTCATCTTGGGCCTAAGCAGTCAGGTGGATCATGGACTGAACTTTGCAAAACTTATTAGCAAAGAAAAATATCTCCATTAAGTTGTGTCAGATATTTGGCCACGGTGATGCAAAGGTTACAGTTACCCTGAAAAATATCCGAGATAAAAAATCATTTAAGAAGGTTACCTGATGGTCAGAGAACGTGACTATGTGTGGACTCAGAATGAACAGTTGGTGGAGAATACTAGAACTTCAGAGAAAATTATTATGGGTAAAAATGAGAGATGAGTACATTGTTGGAATTTGTGAAGAAACTCTGATAAAGTGAGCTGAAAACCCCAAGCTACAGAATTCCTTGGAGAAATAATGAAGTGCGGCAATGTGAAAAATACAGTAGACATGACCAGAAAGGTCTCTGCTGACAAGAGAGCATGGGTGCTGGAGTCCAGCTCCAGCTGAGTCTGAGGCCTGAAGGGGTGAAGGTAACTGCGGCGTTAGAAATGACTATACCAGAAACCACAACTGCAGTTCTAGTAGAGGCTGCTGACTGACCCTCTCGGGGGAGGTCAGCCCGAATGTCTTTTACTTCTCTTCTCCTTTTTCTCTTCTGAAAGCAGCCTTCTACAACCTTTATTTATAATTAGAAAGTCTACAATAGCAGTAAAGCATCAGACCATAAATCAAACCATGAGTTGCACAGTGTTTCTCAATGTACAGTATTTTTCAATAATCACAGTAAAAGGAAAGTACAAAGTTCAATGATTAACCTTTTCTTAGCATAGCCAAGCAATGTCTTCATTGTTTTCTTTATAGCCTTGCGGTTTCTATTTTACCATAGAAGTATAAGACAGCCTGTCCCCATTTGCCCTTTAATTCTTTGAATTTAATATTTACAGGTAGGCGTGTATATTTGAGAGAATTATTTTTCTCATGGGAATGGGAATAAACAACTCTATTTATTTTCTAACCAACATTCCAATTTATCTTTTTCCTCTCCCGTTTGCTGTTTCTTC
>NW_008358101.1:3971229-4034126 GCF_000622305.1 Nannospalax galili
AGAACACTTGTACAGTATTTGTAGAAATGTGATTACTATAATCCATTAAGGAAAACACTATGTAGGTTCCTCAAAACACTAAACATGAAACTACCATGTGATCCAGGTAGTCTACTTCTGAGTCAATATACAAAGGAAATAAAATTAGTATCTTAATACAGTTGAACCTCTATACCTAAGGCTCACGGAACATAGCAAACAAGGGGTAGAGAGAAAACTAATGTATCCCTCAACTCTTACCAGTAAAGCTTCCTTATACAACAGAGTGTGATGCACACAGAAATCCACAACTAGCCAAGTCTTAAAGAATAAGCTTTGTCAATCTTGAACATTTTACCATTCAGTAGTAGATGGAAAGATAGAAAAGAAAGATTTTCCAATCCAGGGAGTTCCTGGTTCTCCTTACCATATAAGGATGTTTATGTTACTTCTGATCCTGAGAGAGGAAACATAACAAAGTCAAACTAAATAAGGCTTGCAGAGTAAAAAAGAAATAATCATTCAAATTTATTTCTAAGTTATTCAACTAGTTTTAAAAAATTGTCTCTTCATTTTTAAAATTGCCAACATGGGGGCTGGAGACATGGCTCAATAGTTAAGAGTGCTGACTGCTCTTGCAGAGGACCCAGTTTCGATTCCCAGCACCCACATGTCAGCTGGGAACCGTCCTTAACTCCAGTTCCAAGGGAATCTGTGGCCCTCTTCTGACCTCTACGGCATACACGACATGGGTGCACTCACTTGCATGCAGGCTATACACTCATACACATAAAATAAAAATAATAAATAAAATATTAAAATTGCAAACATGGATTAAATATGATACAATCGTATCTATCCTCCATTCCATACTTCAACTGTCTCATGTCCCCCCCCAACACATTGATTCCAAAATTCGTGTCCTCTTTTCCTGATAGTCCATGAAATCTACTTAGTGCGACCTATACGGACATGAGTGTGGAGCCATTCTTTGGAACAAGGGATACCTACCACTGACCACATTCTTAAGACAGAATGATTTTTCCACCATCCTGTTAGCTATCCACTGCCAATAGCTCCTCAGTAAGGGGTGGGGCCAAGAGATAGTCTTTGGTTTGCTTGATTTTGTATAGGTCTTGTTCAGGTAACCACAGCTACTGTGATTTCCTGATTGCACTAGCCAAGCCAAATCCAGAGCAGCATTTCACAGCACTCCTTGGCAACCTCTGTCTGTTGCATTCTTTCTGCCTTCTCCTTCATAATGTTCCCTGAGTCTTGGTGGTAGTAGGGTTAATATAGATTTCCAGTTTTGGCTGGGGACTCAATATTTTATTCTTAGCACTTTGGCCAGTTATGTATATCTTCATTGACTGGTTTCTTCTGAAAAGAGAAAAAGAAAAGAAAGAAAGAAAGAAAGAAAGAAAGAAAGAAAGAAAGAAAGAAAGAAAGAAATAAAGAAAAAAGAAGGAAGGAAGGAAGGAAGGAAGGAAGGAAGGAAGGAAAGAATAAAACTTTTCTGACCAAGCCTGAAAGCAACTTGCCAGCATGACCATTTATTAAAAAAATGTATCAGAGTTTTCCCTGAGACACGTGACTCCAAGGCCCTTGGTTTCTGAGCAGAATTAGAATACTCAACATGAAATTCCCTCCTTCAGAACAGGCCTCAAGCCCAAACAGAAGCCTAGCTACCTCATAGCAGCTGTGCTATGAAAGACCTTTTGGCTTTCATTGTCCCAAGGACCCATATAGGCTGCTGGGTTGGATGAGGAGAGAAAATATATCAGTGTTGTCACCCAATGCTATTACCTGCATGGTGCACTACTGACCTGAAAGAAAAGATGTGCTAGCTCATTTTTTAAATCAATATTTCTATTTTTTTCTCCAGTACAACCTTTTTCCCTGATAACGTTTGTAACTAATGGAAATGCATATTACCACATGTAATCTAATGGGAATTTGCTTCATTTTTATAAAGAAAACTAACAAAGTATAAACCATACCGTGTAATTAAATTATATGTAATCGACATTTATAGAAAGGAAAATTTGGATCCTTCACCCTTTATGTTGGGAGAGCAGAAGAAATGTAACAGTCATGCAACTGTGCAAAAGTTATCAGCTTGTTTGAGATTTAGGATATACCTACATGAATGGAGCAATTATATGATAATGAAAAACAGCGTAGATTAAAAGTGCATTAGAACTGAAAAAAAAGGTAAAAAAAAAGATAATTGTCTTTGTTAAAGAAGTATTTCATCATGCAAATATTTTATAAATTGATAACTGGTATTCTATTCAGTACTGTAGCCCTCAAGACATCTACAACATGGATTGACATCTCACAGAGAATTTTATGTATAGAAAATATCTAATGGTTGTAAATTTTCTTTGCAGAAAGATTCTACTTGCAAATGAAGTAGGTTATTTTTAGTCATGTATTAACATTTATAAGTAGAAGGGAAATCACAGTGAATTTCAGGTCAATTTGGGCCATACAATGACACCTAGTTTCAGAAAGAAAGAAAGAAAAGTAAAAATAGAGAAGAAAGAAAAAAAAAAGTAAAGAAGGAAGTGCATCTTCCATGTTAGTGGGCTATGTTCAAAAGCTGAAAGGCTGCATTTCTTTCTTGAGACTCTAGGGAAGCACAAACTCCATTCCCTTATTGATTCCCTGAGTCTGCCCACATTGTTTGTCTTCATTTCTCTGCCTTCAAATTAACAAAAACGGATCTACAAACTCAATCATACTGAATACCGAGACCTCCATTTTGTCATTTTTTTTCTTTTAAGTATCTTTGTAATAATATAGGGCCCACTTGAATAATTCAACATAATCTCCCTATTTTAAAGTCAGCTCATCAGAAATTTTCATCTTATTTTTAATTTAATTCTCTGTCCTTTTTTGGTGAAATAATGAGCCATAGTCATGTTCTAAAGGTTACTATATAGAAATGGAGGGCTACATTCTGCTTAGTTGACTCATATCAACCTGTCAGCTATTCCTGTTGGACTAAGACATGCTGCTTCTCTAATAAGGTTACTTAGGCAGAACATTGTATACATTTGTGTATTCTACTGTTAGAGTTAATCCAATGTTTGCCATCAGATTTTATAATGTAGAAAGAGATCATGCTTTTATAATACTCATAAATAAATTCAAAATATCTAGAGAAAATCAACAAAATGTATATCTTTGATATAAATTGGGGTTTATAAAATAAAATTATAATATTTAAGCATGATAAGAATTGTGCATTATTTTATAAAAAAAATCTTTGAATTAGATTATTTCTATTCCATAATACTTGATTGATATTTTGCTATAGGATTGTTGCATAGATTTCTCATCCTCATGTTCTATGTATTTTCAGTTAATATGTTGTCTGATATTTATAGTCAACCAAAAGGCCTCCTGTTTTGCTGAATACCACTAGCACTCCTAACTCAAAATCAAAGCATAAAAAATGACAATAAAACAATAGCCAGTAAACAGAACAGTCTTAAAAATCTACAACCACCATAATATTTCGTTACAGGATGAGGCTGATATTACAAGATCAGAAGTATTTTATTAAGTGTTTCCCAAAGAGCTTTAATCACTATATGGCAGGTTCTGAATGTAGCAGTTGAGACAAATATCATAAACAGAAAGAGCCTACTGTTCTCATGACCTAAATTAGACATTTTGTTGGACAGCATGGAAGACTACTTTTCTTCAGGCTAAGTTTCTAAAGCATGCCTGGTTATAGTAAATCTAACCTACATTTTCAGTGTGCTGAGCTTGGGAGCAAAGATTCCTTCAAATGCACTTTCATTTGCAATTATAAAATAGATTGTTTATGCAGAATAACTTTTTGAAAAGGGTCAGTCACATACTAACATTTAAACCAGAAATTATTTTGTGTTGCTAAGCATTATCTTTTTTGATTAATTTGAACATAACCATATTTGTTAACTTTCTCTGATGAAATGGAACAAAAGCAGCAATCGTGGTTATATTCCCCAATAAGGTTTCATGTTCTCATTGGGAAAGTGTGTGTATTTTCTTCTTCAGCTGTCAGATTAAGCCATTATGATTTTTTATTGTGCTATCAGGAAAACAGTATTACTGATGAGCTTCTAGACCTAAGGGCATAGATAGAGTATTTCATTTGGAATATTATCAAAAATTTTTTTGGTCTTTTTGAAATGGGGTCTCCCTGTAGCCCCAGCTGGCCTGTTACTAAGTAGACCAAGCTGGCCTTGAACTCACAGAGATTTCTCTGCCTCTAACTGGGACTGCCTCTGACTGGGACTACAGGCATGTGGCACCATGCATAGCTCTCATTTGGAATATTGTGCATTCAATAGCTATCTTAGAAAATTAGAAGTTAAGAAACCTCTGAGAATAAACAGTGATAAAAGGATGAAAACTGGACTGGAAGGATGACTCGGCAGATAAGAGTGTAGCTGCTCTTACAGAGAACCCAGGTTCAGTTCCTAGCACCCACATCGCAGCTAACAACCTTTAGTAGCCCCAGTTCCAGGGCATCAGTGCCCCCTTCTGGTCTCCACAGGCAACGCAGGTACATGGTGCACTTATATTCAGGGAAAATATTAGTGCAAATAAAATAAAACTGAATGAAAAAAAAATAAAGGAATAATCGCTAAATAATTTTAGTGGTGATTATGAAATGCCTGCATTTCTAAAGAGATTTATCAGAAATTGAGGAAGTGGTAGATTTACTGTGAAAGACAAGTAATACTTGCAAATGATCTGTTAATATTTGCTGAAAATAGATTTTTGATTTTCAGAGTTTGTTCTTAGCAATAGGTTTAGAGTACATTCAGATATGTGAAAGACAACAATGATTTGCATTTATAGGCAAACAAAATGCCTGCATTTCTAAAGAGATTTATCAGAAATTGAGGAAGTGGTTGATTTACTGTGAAAGACAAGTAATACTTGCAAATGATCTGTTAATATTTGCTGAAAATAGATTTTTGATTTTCAGAGTTTGTTCTTAGCAATAGGTTTAGAGTACATTCAGATATGTGAAAGACAACAATGATTTGCATTTATAGGCAAACAGATTAAGTATGAATACTTTGTGCTATCACAAATTATTGCAAGGTTTTATAAATAGGCACTCCACTAGTCTAGGTAAGTGTTTATGTATAAATCAATATTACTTGAATGAGAGCCTGAACTTGAGAAGTTTAAAACTCTAGACTTCAAATACTTGAAATTTCTAAATACATAGCAATGCTATTTAAAAATGGTGTGACAGCAAGAATAGTCATACTTGTGATTAAATCCTGATATCTGTGGGTGACTTTTCTAATTATTATATGAATATTCAGAGGGGTTAGGTATTACAATAAAAAAAAAACAAGTGAAGGGAAGGGAACACTTAAATAGTAGTGTGTCTTAGAACAACAATTTGTTTTTCCTAAGGCTATACACATTTAACCCAAGTGGCATATCCTTATGGATCCTCAATATATTATTACAGCTTGGAGAATGACATTAAGGATTGAGATTGGTGCTGATCATTCCTGTAATGAGCCTTTGGGAGGCTGAATCAGAAAAATGGGTAATAATTCATTCAATATCCAAACGAGTGACATAGAAAACTCCAGAGTACCTTCAGCACGCAGCATGGGCTCCATCCTCAGAGCACTGGAGTTCAAATTCCAACTCTGTGACTTACAGTGTGGTAGGCAAACACATAAGGTGGTATAAATCTAAAGCTCTCTATATCCTGCTGACCCTGACTTGTACAAAACACGTACTGGACCCACCAACTTAAATCTGGGTCATACTATTTAGCAGAAGTGATTGAATGTGACTTCCATGATTAGAAAAGAAATGATGGTAACTGTCATTTTACTAGGAGACTCTTCTGCCTTCTCACCTTTGATTTGATGAAGCAAGCTGTCATGGAGAGGGCCATGTGCCAAGGAATTCTAGCCAGCAGCAGCTTGCAAGAACCTAAATTGTCAACAGCAATTCATTGAGCTTAGAAAAAGATGCTTCTTCAGCTGAGTCTATGAGTGAGTCTATAGCTTTTTACCAACAGCTTCCTTATAGATTCTGGGGTAACCTGGAAGACGAAAACAGCAGTAGTAAATTGACATACTGGGTTCAGAGTCTTACAGAAGTTTATTACATGGCTATAGACTACTGATAAATGTAGCATAATCAATTATATTTATTAAGTTCTTCAATGTTTGTGTTTATAAAATAATGGAAGTAAGACTAGTTCTTCTGTACACTTTAGTAATTAGGAAATACCCTATTAAACATGGACAGTGCAATAATTAGTACACATTTTTCTTATTCTAGAAAAAAAGTATTTAAAAAGTCAGAGTAAGACCCAGGTAAACACGAACCATTATGGATAAAACTGTAATTAAACCATAAGTCTTAAACAGCTTAGATTAGAAAAGTAAGAATGAAAAATATTGTCACAAACAGACAGAATTTAGCAACCAGTATTACCAGACCTAGGAATTCCTCTCTTCATAAGAGGTTTAACTCTTTTACATTTACTGCATGGAAAAAAGTTTCCTCGATAGGAGGAATGATAATACTGATAATACTATTTCAGCCACTAGCATTAGTGATAATATTAAGCAGCTAATTACTAAATTTTGTAATACAAAGTAGAAATGAATATGAGAAACATGAATGGAAATAACAATAAAATGGGTATTTCATTATTTTTATTTGTTTATTTTATTGTTGTGGTTTTGAGACAGGATGCCCTATAGCTCCAGCTGACTTAGAACTCACTATGAAAATCAGGCTGGCCTTGATTTCACAAGAAATACACCTGCTCTGCCTCCCAAGGGTTGGAATTAGAGACATACATTAACACACTCGGCAGTATTTTGTTATTTTTGTAAATGAAGTGAAAAAACATCATTCCATGATTTTCCTTGATAAATTCTATACACATTAAGAAACCTTACTTTTTATTTAATTACAATGCAATCTTCTTAAAAACATTGAACAAAAATCCAATAAATACTTATTAACTTGCCATCACAGTTTTAATGTTTCTTAAAAATATTGAACAAAAATCCAATAAATACTTATTAATTTGCCAGTGAAAATAAGCTAAGATTTTCACTTCCTTACATAAGTTATAACTACCATTGATTTATAAGTACTACTGCACTGAAGGAATAACATTTCAAAGACTTACAGACCTTCACTACAAGAACAAATTGTACTGTGTACTAATAGCACCAGCATAGTGCCATCCTGTGGAGACCTGCCTAAGTAGTCTGCCAGGATTCCCCCAAACACGATCCATGCTGCAATCAATGCTGACAAGCCACTGAAGACAGTGGGATTAGTTTGAGAACATTCATTTCTTATCATATATGTATTTATTTTGTTGAATGACAACCATCCAACATTCCTGGTCCTGGATATAAAAAACATAGGTAAACTTTGAGAAAATTAATATGGTACCAAAGTAAACCAAGCAATCTAAACATTAGAAAACTCTGAAGGATAATACCCAGGCAATGATAGTAATTAGGACCAGCTAGAAAGTAATGCTGCTGTATTTCATAGACATTGTCTTAGTTTGCTCTTCATTGCTGTGACAAAACACTCTGACCAGTACCAACTTGGGGAGGAAAGGGTTTATTTGTCTTATGTCTCCCAGGTCACATGCAGTTCATCAGGGAGCCCAAGGTAGGAACTCAGGGCAGGAACCTGGAGGCAGGAGCTGGAGCACAGGCCATGGAGGAATGCTGCTTACAGGCTTGCTCCCCTGGCCCCTGCTCAGCCTGCTTTCTTATGCAACACAGGCCCACCTGCCCAGGGGTGGCACCACCCACAGTGGGCTGGGCCCTCCCACATCACTCATCAAGAAGATGCCCCTCAGACATGGCCACAGGCCAGTCCAATAGAGGCAATTTCCTGATTGAGGCTCCCTCAACCCAGGTGTGTCAAGTTGACACTAAAGCTATCCAGCACATTGTTCACATTGTTCCTTTATGTGAGTTCAGCATACAAAGGCTATTTAATGTGTCAGTCATGCTTTTCAATGTTGGCTAGAATCTTATTTTTCTATATTTTCAAATATTTTTTTAAGAAACTTCAAAAGACAACAGATAATGTCAATACAACAGGAATACAGAGTTCAGACTTAATACAGAAATTTTGAAAGACTTGAAATATTTAGCAGAAAGCGGCACAGATGACTGTTACTAAAACAAATCCAAAGAGGTGTTCAAAGAACTAAGAGTTTTAACTAGCCATATATGAAGAAATTATAGTGTCCTTTCCCATTTGATTTCCCTATAACTAATTCTAATTCTTAGAGAATTCACTGAAGAAAAAATGTACCTAGTGGAAATGTAAAAGAAAGTTTTATTATGCTGTATAAAGAACACGTATGTACATGTTCAAAGTAGAAAAATTCATTCAAAAATAGGGAAAGGGTAGCAATGTGACCTGTCAGTGAAGTAACACCAGTTTCTTTCAAACTTCCACTTATGCAGCTGCTGCATAGCATCAATTCCAAAGGTGTCATAGGTGACAAGGGTGCAAACCAAGCACCCTAATTGTGATACTTGTGAAAGCTTCCAGTGTCAATTCTGTTCGTATTTATGGAAGAAATCGGTCAGTGATAATTGATACAGATTGTGAAGTGGTGAATGATTGCTCTTCTGACCTTTATAGAAATACACAACACCACACACACACACACACACACATATAAAAAAAAATTAAATCTTTATAAACAGAAAGCGGCTAGAAGATAGCAGGTTCAGAAACTTTCTGAGAGTTCCAATGAATAAGTAGAATTGAAGGATGGAGTACTTCAAGGACCCTATGTGGAATGTTCATGTGTACAAGGTAAACATAGGAGAGACATTTTTATTCAGAAAGAGAGAAAACCTATGTGATTACTAAAGTTGTTTGTCAACACAACTTAGAAGAGGAAATCTTCATTGAAGAATTGCTTCTATCAGATTGTCCCATAGATATGTCTGTGAGGCAAGTTTTTGATTGATAATTGATATAGGAGGACCTAGCTCACTGTGGGCAGCACCATCTCTCAGCAGGGAAGCCTAGGCTATATAAGAAAGGTAGTTAAACCTGAACCTAAGAGAAAGCCAGCTAACAGTGTTCTTCCATGTTCTTGCATACAGATTCCTGTTTTGAGTTCCTATCCTAATTTCCCTCATTGATGGAGTTAGGAAAAAGAAATAAATCATTTCATCTTCAACAAGTTAGTCTTGGTCAGTGTTTTATTACAACAGTCCTGGAAGACTGGTCTCAGGCAGATATACATGGGAAAATTAATTTTAAATATCTCCATTAATTTTCTGAATAACTTGTAACAATGCTTAGAAGTTTGTCACATTAATTTTTCTTTTCTTTCTAAGGTCAAGTTCAGTGGGCATTAGTGATCAGAACCTTAGTGATGTGGCATTGTGGGAACATTATGTCAGTTTATTTCCTTTTTCATTTTATGCTCCTTTTTAGATAAGATAGGAGAGTGTGAAAATATATGCCCAAAGTTCCAAATTAGTCATAGTTGATTAGGTAATGTACTAAACACCACAAGGTTTCTTTCAGTTGGGAAATTTAGAATAAAAGAAAATCATATTACTTAGGTATTGAAAGAGAATCACATGATTTTTCTTGCAAAGTTTAAGAATTTATTTCATTTAAAATGCCAAATAAAATGGATAGTGGTAAAATTTTCAAACACCTTTTAGTTATAATTCATTATAACTAAATAATGTAATTTATAGTACGAAAATAATCTTTGTTTCTTGATCAACTTAAAAAAGAATGTCCTCGGGGCTGGAGAGATGGCTCAGTGATTAAGAACACTGGATGTTCTTACAGAAGACCAGGGTTCAGATCCCAGCACCCACATGGCAGCTAACAACTGCCTGTAACTCCAGTTCTAGGGGATTCAATGCCCTGTTACCTCCAAGGGCATTGCACGACACAGGAGCACTTCCATACATGCAGGCAATACATGCATGCACATAAAATAAAAATAATAAATAAAATATTAAAAAGAGAATTTTCTCATTTGTCCTATGGCAATTCTATTTCTAAATGAACTAGATAAAGCCCATGTCTGGCATTTTCCCCATGGAATAAATTGAAGTTTATTTTTTCAAATATAGATTAGAAAATACATAGTTTTATTCATTTAGGCAGATGCACATACCTGAAATGAAAAATATCTGAAATGAAACCTTCATTAAAATTCAGTGGATTGACTTCACTTAAAAATCAAAGAACAGACTGTACTTCATCCTGTTATAATGTTTACAAAGTGTTTCTTTAAAACTCAGCAGCATCTGTTAGGTGATTATGAAGCTTTTCAGATCTTTCCTAAGACTTATAGAAGAAAAAAATAATGCAATATATTTTATTTTTGTACAAGTTTTTGGCAGTGTATATCCATAGACAAGTATGTGGAAGGTACATTATAAGCTTCTGCAGTGATGAATTTGCACAGATATTAAGCAGTGCTATTGATTTCAAGCAATAGAAACTGATGTGGGTTACAAGGATGAGAAAATGAGGTGGTTGTCTACTACAGCCACCTAATATCATAAACCCCAAACTACTCCAGACATTTTCATGATAGCAACCTGTGTTGAAGTTCCAAGTGGTATCATTAATCCTTGGCTAATGAACCCACATCCTAGGATTCAGTGTTCAGGGAGAGCCAATACATGTTTCTTGGCTATATTGGAAGCTTTTTCTTTTTCCTACTCACTGGTGGATCACCTATTCCTGGACCCTAATCCGGGAAGAGGTCTCAGGCGCTGCACTACTCTCCAAAGAAATGAGGAAATCAAGTATGTAAAGTTGAAACAATTACAGAGTACCGATTAAAAATACAATGTGTACATTGAACATTTTAAATGAAGAGAAGTATTCACTTGTACTGACCAGTAAGACCATCTTAGAAAACATTTCTTCCAACAAATATAGAGATTTAAATGATTTTAATGATTTTAGAGATGGTTCTTGACATGTTTCCCAGGCTATCATAGAATATCTGGGCTCAGATAGCCATGTCTTTCAAATTGCTGGGTCACCCAGCAGATACCACCAAACCAAGCAATATAAAGTTTCATAAATTTTGTTACAACATCTGTATGCCTATGTCTATTATCATTTTATATTCCATAGCTCTAAGTCAAATAGAAACATATTTTCCCCTGGTTCATTTATTGAATACATTATTATAGTCACTTAAGACTGAAGAGATAGCTCAGCAGTGAAGATTACTTGCTGCTCCTCCAGAGGATACATTGCAAGCCTCCCATCGATCTTTAACTATAGTTCCATGGGATTTGACACAATCATCAGGCCTCTATGGGTACCTGCATACACATGACAAACACAAATATATCCAAAAGGTAAAATTAAAAACTTAGCCAGGCATGGTGGCACAGGCCTTTAATCTCAGCACTTAGGAGGTAGAGGCAGAGGTATCTCTGTGGTCTACATACCAAGTTCCAGGTCAGCTGGGGCTACAGGGAAACTCTGTCTCAAAAATATTAACTGTAAAAAAACAATATTACAATCCCTTTGGGCTAAGTGTTGTGGGTATACTTTAATAGTTTTTGTTAACAGGTAACAAAGGAGAACACAGCACAAACTGTTTTTTAATAGATTATCTGTTGTGATTTGGAGTTTGGGTATCATTCAATGTTTGAAATTTAATAAACTTTTGTAATGGCTTGGTATAATCTGAAACAAAATATTTAAATAACTAAATCTTTGGAGCCTGATTTAGTGTTCATTGTGTCCTCCAAATGATATTCTTCCTACTAAAGATATTCTCAGAGCTGGAAATGATATGTGGTATCTTCAAAGAACAGTATTAGCTTCAAATTATAACTAGAAATAAAGACATTGTGCCTGCCACTCCACCAATGTTACAGAATTCCTCAGGTTTTTCAAAGCAAGCATTTTTAAAAACAAAACAGGATCATGTAGTGATTGTGTGGCTGTATACAGTACATCTGTCCTTCCTATAGTTCCTCATTGCTTGGGGTGAATATCTATGGCTACATATGCTACAAGATGTGATCTCCTCAGTCATTCTAGCAGAGATAATGATGCCTGGAAAGCTGTAGATGAGATTTTCCCTCCTCAGTCTGGAATACTGTGTGTCTTGCTTCAGTATTATTGCTTAGCATAGTCACATGCCTGCAAGGAGGGCTGGGAAATAGAGGACTACATACAAATGATCCATTTGTAAAATTTTTGTTTAAATTAAATTTTTCTGAATTTTTGAAAATTTCATGTTTTATTTTTATCACATCTTGACCTCCTTCCTTTATCTGCAACCCCCTTTCTAACTCTCCACTAAATTTAAGTTCTCTAACATATAGAATATACATGTATATAACATACTTATATATGTATATGCCTGTAGAGTCAGATATGTTTTCCCAAAGGTCCTTCAGTGTGGAAGTTGGTTTTGCTTTTTTTTTTTTCATCATACAAGTTTTCCTTTTAAATTTTAAAGCTAATAAATTTATTTTATTTAGCTGGATGCACTTAAAGAATATGTTTAATGCCTTAGGAAGGAGAAATTAAATTGTTAAATTTGGGCTTTCCATTTACTAAAAATATCTAAAATCATCTGTTCTTTTTCAATTTTCCAGTACCTGTAAGAAATTGTAGGTAAGAGTTTTTTTAAAGTCACAAAATACAAAATAAAGAATATTATTCTCTGTGTTTCAATGACAAGAAATTGAATATATTAAAATATTTATTGTTAGGTGTGCTGACTCAAATCTGTAACACAAGCCTTTTGGAGGTTGAAGCAAGAGGATCTTCTTGCTTTTAAAACCAGCCTGCTATATCGTACAATCTTGTCTCAAAAATAAAAATAAATTTACTTTTTTAAGTGGTACTAATACAATAATTTCAAAAATTTGTTTAAAGTTCCTAATATATATATGTATATATACATATATATATATAATTGTGTCTCTATAGCTATCTATATCTGGAAACAGACAACAAAGAAGACATAACAAAATAAACAGAAAATATCATGAAATGTTTTTAAATAGAAGACCTTTGCTTGAAGTTCCATTTTCCTTCCCCCTCATTTTCACACTGTCTGTTCTATTCTAATTATATATAGTACACACCAAAACCTTATATGCAAAAAAGCATGAATGTTTATCAAGAGCATAAATGCCTATAGAAAACATCACATTTCATTAAAGAGAGTGATATTGTATTCAAATACATAAATCAATTAGGTGAACATAAATTGACTTCAGTTATCAAAATGCTCTCAGTCTAAACACATGAAAGTCAAATATATTTATTTAAATTATATTAGTGTGTGTATAGTATATATGTATATATAGATTATTTAATGTTGGATATGTATGTATATATGTGTGTATTATATAATGCATTTAAAAATATCCATGGCAGTATTTTTTCATTTTTTTAATTTATTGATTTTTGTGTGTGTATTTCAAACAGAACATCCCAAACAATCTTATTCATGCATATACCCACATCCCAGGTGGTACCCTCCCATAGCCCCCCCCACACACACTGGAGCCCACATTCTCTCTCATGCCTGTTACTATCTACTGAGTTGTCACTGCCCCCAGCTGTTCCCCAGCGCTTGTCTAACTGCTGAGTCTAGTCAGCCTATCTAGAGTTCCTTGTTTTAGGAAGATCAGCTCTTCCTCATCAAGCAGCAAGCAGTTGCATGGCAGTATTTTTAAATAAACATAATGCATAGAAAAACTTGAAAACACATACATACATAGCATATACCTTTTCATTAAATTAATCTAAAATGTCACGTAATCTGATATAAAATGGGTTTCAGCTTTTCTCTTGAAATCACAAACAATATTACAACTTATGTAATTCTAATTTCTTTAATTTCATATGATTGGAACACAGCAAATTTAATATAGGATTTTGGATTACTGTTTGAGAAAAGATTGATCTCCATCTTGAAAGGAATTTCTTGCCTGACTTAAAAGGTAAGCAAAAATATCATAGACATTCATAAGCAAGAAAATGTCATAAAGGAAGATATGTGTTAGAAATATTTATCTAAACAGGGTATAATACCCAAAATGATCTTGCAGGGGTTTTTACTATTTCCTTGGCCAAAACAATGAGGATTTGATCCATTTCATGTCAGTACCAACAAATATGAAGCACTGATTAGGAGAAACAAATGTAAAGTAAAATTAACGACTGACAAATGAGTTTAGGGAGATCAAATGCATTATTTTTTAAGAATAATTAACTGAAAGTGTTGGGGACACTGGGTGCAGAAAGAAGGCCAGCAGTATAGAGAAGAGATAAAGCACAAAAGTTCAGCTTTAAGTCAGTCTATATAGTAAAACCAGTTAATCTAAATGAAATTATTTTCAAAGAACAGACTCTAATAGCAAGACAGAAGAAATCACTATGGAAACACAGGAAATACCCAGGAGTTAAATAAGCTAAATAAATACAGAAGATATTTTGAAACAAAGCACTTAGAAGATGACATTCCAATGTTCTCAATCACTCTGTTACCTGGGAGAGCTACATGGGATTTCCAAAGTGCATGTTCTTGATCTGTCAGACTAAGTGATTTCTGCTGAGCAGGATCATTGTAAAGACCAGACATAGAGAAGTTCCCATGGTCTCTCAGAATCACTAATATAAATGAGGTATTGCAGATATAATTTTCAGTAGGATAAAGAACATATGATTTAAAAGAAACCAAAAGGAAGACTACTCTGTAAGTCAAAGTGGAAGAACGTGTTTATTGAGGAAATGCGAAGTGAATGTTGACTTCACGTAGAACATTGGGTGATGGCTTCAGAAGTGGAGGCCAGCAAGGGACAGAAAGAATGGAATCTGAGACACTGCCTACCGAGGCTGTAGTTTATCTTTCAAACATATTGTAGTAAATGGACCGATTGGATTCTGATACTCTAGAAAGATTGGAGATGTTGTTGTTTTGTGGATTTGTTTTGGGAGAGTGTTCATTTTGTTGTTGTTGTTGTTGTTCTATGGAAAGCAAAAAAGTTTACTTTTGAAACATTCCATTATGGGACGGTTTTAAAATACATGTAGGAAAAGTATATAACTAGAGGTAATAAGATTTCAACGAGGCAGAAAGGCATAGCTCAGAGCACAGATGTTTCATTTGCAGCAAATTTTTTTTCCTGAGTGCATTTTTTTAATTTGTTGAACAGGACTCCTATATTAAATTTCACCCACCAGGGCTCAGGGAGCATTGCTAAGGAGGAAACAGAAAGACAGCAAACATTTTTAAAATGATTGTACTCAGCAGCAAAAAATAAAAATAAAATAAATTTTAAAAATGAGTCCATAGCTGATGATTGGAATAGGCATTTCTGTAAAGAAGATATACAAATGGCCAATGAGCACATGAAAAAAACATCTCTAATTGTCAGGGAAATGATAATCAAAATCATTACCAGAGTTCCTTTCATCCCAGTGAAAATAGTTATTATCAGAGAAACCATCAAACACCAAACAGCCAAATGGGACAACGATAAATGGTGGTAAGAATGCAAAGAAAAGGAAACTTTCACATTCTATTTGTGGGAATGTGAATTAGTAAAGCCTAACTGGGCAAACGTATGGCGGTTCCTCATAAAACTAAAACCAGAATCAGTGTATGATTAGCAATGTCAGTACTGTAATACAGCCAAAATAAAGGAATTCATGGTGGAATTGTGTTATTGTGGCAACATGAATGAGGCTGAAGAAAATTGTATCAAGTGAAATAAGAGCCAAAGAAAGAGAAGTAACACATGTTCTCATTTGAGACTTCTGCCTTCATACCACAGGAGAACAGCACAGTGACTGAGAATTACAGGCAGAATGGATCATAGAGGGAGATTACATAACCTTCACCAAATTGTAAGCCATAGTAGAAATATTCTCTAGTGCTGTATAAAACAGCAGAAACCACTGTAGTGAACAATTTGCTGCTTCTTTAAAAATATCAAGGGACCGCAGAGATGGCTCAGTGGTTAAGAGCACCTCTTACAGAGGACCCAGATTCAGTACCCAGTAACAACATGGTGGCTAATTCTAGTTACAGAGGACCAAGTGCTCTCTTCCGGTCTCTGGAGGAATTGCATCCATGTGATGCATTTATATACTTACAGGCAAAACAGTCAAATATATAAAATAAAAATAAATCACTAAATAAACTTTAAATGTTAAAACATCAAGAGAGCAAAATTTTCAATGTTTCCAAAAATGAAACAGAAATCCCAATTTTCTGGATTTAATTTTTATACCTTATATACTTGTGTCAAAATCCATCACTATCCCCTATAAATATGTACAGTTACCATGTATCAGTCTTCAAAAGAAATGTCCTTCTTAGAAAGCAGCTTATACTTTGGCATCAGACAGTCCTGAGGTACATGCTATACTGTCACTTGCTGAATAGATACAGTCTTCAACCAAGTAGTCTCATCCATGGGAGGGGAGGAAGATATAAACATATAAACATATGTGACTGTTTTTCATATTACAAAAGTTGACAGGAGGGTAGCACCCATCTGTAGTCCCAACACTTGGAAGCCTAAGGAAGGAGGAGAGCAAGATCAAGGCCACAGCTGGGTAATATAATAAGAACCTACATCAAAACTAAATAAATAAATTATCAACCACTATTATTTTTTTCAATTCCTTCCCTAATCATCCTGAAGAGTAAAATAATGTGATGAATTGAAAAGCTGAAATACTCTTCCATCTGCTATTAGATGTAAATTTGGATCTACTGGGGTCAAGCCCTATCTCTAAAAAGGGTTTGTAGGAAATATGGTGAGATAGGTAGAGAAGAAATGAGAAAAGCAATTATCTAGACTTTTTGGATAGTTTATTTGGATTCTGTCTTACCAACAGCATTTTTATGACTGAATAATTATATTTCCCTAAAGAGTTAATAAATTATTGTATAAAACTCAGGACTATGATATAACCTGGAATAACCTCGCTTGAAGAGTTAATAACCAATATCCCATGGGCTGTTACAGAAAGACTCTTCAATAAGCCTCGAGGATTCAAGTTTTATTCTGGTTCATGAGTTTTAAGTCATTCATCAGTTCTAATAAGAAAGCATTGTGACACATCCCTGATCAGCAAGTCACTTATTCATTTACAGATGGCTGAAAAGATTTTATTCTTGAACGTGAGAAATGAGTGCTATTTAGAAGGAAATGATGACTTTTGTTTTCCCTCTTTAATCCTTACAAAACTAAGATAATCAGAAGAAAAATCATTATTTTACCCCATGTAATGAAACGTGGTATGCACTTCTGTGTCTAATGAGAGGAGGTATCACTGCCCATGAAGTACGGTTTTTTATGCCTTCCTGCTTATGCTCCAATCATTTCATTAATATTAACCAGAGTTTGCAAACCTCCTCAGGCAAGCATGTGCTGGAACACAGAGAAGAAAGGCACACAGTAACACTCACAGTCTCCAGGCTCATCCTTAGAAGTTAGAGGAATAATGGGCCTAGAGAAATGTGTTTGGCAGGTAAGTGAAAGGCTTTCCTGCCACGGGGAAAATGCTGCCTCTTTTCCTAGAAAAACTGTTGCCTTATTTACACCTGTGTTACAATGACACATTATTAAATCTGTAGCATGGAGTTCTTGCCCAGAGGATTAATTTTTTTTAAGGTAAACATTGCAATGTGTTGCATTGGACAGTAAGCAAAATTCTTTTTAACTTTTGTTTTTCTTAACATGTTCTATTTAAGTATTCATGATTTTGAAACAAAAATGAAGTTTAGCTCTATGTTGTAACAGATTAACGTTAATTAATTTTTTCAGCCATTTACTCCTCACAATTCTATTGATTGGGTATAGGTATTTGAAAGATCAAAAGTATGAGGGCAAGAGAAATTTACTGTCTCACATACTGTCAAATACATATTAATATTTTATCAAAGACACTGAAACAAATATTCATCATAATGTATTTGCTCACCTACAAGTTTTATTCTTCACTAGGATTATATTCTCTGAAGTGGTGGAATAAAGCAGACATGCTATTAAAAGGAATATCTTGCATATTTTGGCGAGGTTTTAAGGAGTCTATTTTAAAAACAGAATTAAAATGTTCAGCATGTACAATTTTAATGCTTTAGATTTTTTCCATTCATTTTGAGGGAAGGTAAAAAGTTAGCTTCTATTGTTATATTTTTAAGTTACCAAATGAAGACTATCATTATGATTTACAAATGTATAAAACAGATAATTCAATAATAAACCAAAAATTTAGTTGGATGTAACATGACTCGAGCACTTCACCTTCCTGGTTAGTTTTAAGATTCTAAGAATACAGGGACACTCAGAAATCCATAAATATTACAAGCTCCTGGGGAATCAAACGTTAAATGACTTTAAAACTATCGAATTTCAAGTGACTCAGAACAATGAAAGTAAAAGTAGGTAGATGTGAGTGCATAATGATTTCACAGGCATGATGTGGTAGGTACAGGTATCATGGGATTAGAAACACCAAATCACCACAGTAGTGTGGCTGGTAAACAAGTCATACTGTTAATCCTATAAGTATCAACAAAGTACACCATAAAGTTTCTGTATTGAAAAGCACAGTCATTTTATACTTTCAGAGATATTCCAGTAAGGTTTTGACAAGGATTGAGTTCTCATCTGGGTGCTCACATGGAGAAGAGACCACTTCCAATCGCACTCAGGCTGTTGGCAGAAATCCTTTTCATGCAACTCTAGGAAAAATAGCAGCTTGATTTTCCCAAAGCAGCAGGGATAAAAATACTTCATGTCTAGTGTGATGACAAGATAGCTCATATAAACCATCAAACAATAAAAAGGATGTTAATCTATTGGCAGTCTCATATTCTATCAACTGGAAAGAAGTTGGTCATCCTGCCAACACTTAGAATAATTGATTATACAACCATGGGGAGGCAGGGATACTGGAACCATTCAACTCAGTATTCCACAGAAAGCATGCAAAAGTATGTGTTTTTATAAAGAAGGGCATATAATTGGAAGGTACTGATATATACTAACAAGGATAAAATTTTTTATTATATTTTTGAAAGACTTCCATTTTCTATTTTCCCACTTGTAACTCTCCCATATATAAATCCATGTGTATGAATATTGTGTGTGCTTGTGATATATGTTTGTGTGTGCATGTGTTTATGTGGGTACATCCAAAGGTGCAAGTGTGAATAGACCAGAGAAGAACACTGCAGTCTTACAAGCTCCTGGGATCTACCTCTTTCACCCACAATGCTAGATGACATGCATGTTAGATGGGTTCAGAAATTCAGACTCAAGTACTCACACTGAACAGCAGCATTCTTGCTCACTGAGTCATTTCCCTACCCCAAGACTTTGAGGTTTTCAACAGAAGATTTGCATGATCTTATTTCTCTCTTTAATCTCTCTTCTTCCCTCATTTTCCTCCACACCTCCTCTCTCTTTCTTCTCTTTTCATAATTGGGAGACATTTTATTATAAAGCAAAAGTATATCCTTAAGTGGTGAATGTGGTGGGCTTCAGAGAGAGCCACATCTCTGGGATTTGGGAAGTTCATATCATCATATGAATCATGGAAGTTAGCAATTCACAAGGTCAATTATGAGGAGATATTACAATGAAAGAAAAAGACAGCTGTCAGTCATCTGGGTTGGCCATTTTGATCACAGATGGTTTTGATGCGCTTGTGTTTTTACTGTGCACTATAACACCGTCAGACTACCTACTCTGCGGTTGGTCTCTTTTTTTCTCTATACTTACTTCCTGCCTCGTTTCCCCATCTGGAATCCTCCATCCCTCATCAGAGGATATTCCAGAGGAATGAAAATACATGTTCTATAACTCCTCAGACTAGTGCTTTTGATCCCCTCTATCAAGAGAAGGAAAATTCTTGACTGATCTAGGGAGTCAAGGCTTTGCAGATGGTCCTCAAGGATGACTGAGCTGGAAAGCTAGCAGAAACATGATTCAGTGTGAGACTTGAAATCTGAGAGATAAGATTTTGACAATAAGTTTAAGCCTACAGGGCCAAATATGAGGAGTAAAAGGGAGACCAAGAGTCCTAAAAATGGTAGGAATCAGACTAGAGTAGAAAAAGCATCTTTTACTAGTATAAAAACTATCTTTAGATCTGAGCAATGTTACCTTGAAAGATACCCAGAAATGTGTCCTGGGGGGGGGGAGTAATCTATAAGCTAACAGAAAACTGCAGAAAGGAATCAAGTCTGAGGTAAAGCCCAGTAAAAATACATGTGCTCTTATGCAGCCATAGACATGGAGGGAGTAAATGAGAAACTGGATTGATCCAAACACGTCATATAATGTATGGATATTAAATAGAATGTTTTTTTTTTAAAAAAACATACATCATAGGCACCTGATGCCTCTACCAGGATAGTACCCAGGGTCCAGAATCTGATCTCTACTTTGTAGACCTTTTGACCTTTGTCATTATTTGTTCCAGAGACCCCAAATATACCAATCTTTAGCTAGACTACAGAAAGGTAGTTGTAAACATACTTGAAATAATATAATGCAATATACTAAGAAGTTTGAATGGGTACATTTCAGAAGAGCTGGTATGACTGGGAAGCTTTGATAGCTGTTTGTCAAGATGACACAAGTGTGTCCTGACATGTCTGGTATTTGTCAAATCTTCTCCCTGAACACTGCAGACGCTAATGTTTTTTTTTTTTTATCTAATAATTTTAACTTTATGATTTTTAGTAGCTCCTAAAATAGCTGGCATAATGCTAGAAGACAGATGTACACTGCTCCTATACTTTGCATTTTAACCATTTATTGAAATATTTAGCGGTATTTTTCTAGTATGCATTTAAGACCATGTAGGTACAACCAAAATTAATCTTCTTTTTAACTTTTAAAGTCAGACCGGGCACCTTATAGAACTTTCACTTTCTTGGACTTTTGAGAATTTCCTTATATCATTCAATCTTTTTCATCTATCAATTGTGCCATGACTGGGAGAAGTTAGGGTCTCACTAACCACATGACTTTCTTGGGAACATTAGGGATATTCTTTGTCTGATCACACTCTCTTTGAAAAATTGTACTTGTTAAAATCCAACCACTGGGACCTCCACAGTCTCCATGCTGAAGAGGACAGGTGATTTATCAAGATCCTTTATTTAGAGGACCCTACTGGAGTGTCCTAATGTCCCCTATGTTCTGGCTGAACTTGAAAGACAAGGACCAAAACACTCTTTTTAGGATAAGCCTCTTTGGTTTTGGCATAAAAGTTTTGATCCAAAGGTCAGCTTCATGAGCTTTGATGTAATAGAGTTATCTGCTTTAATTTTGTTTTGTATAAAGTTTACATAAATGCTAGGCACAGCACTGTAATCTCTCTGGGGTATGTACATTTTATTCATATGTATGCACACAAACATATATAATATACATATTAAATAGATCATAATAATCTAAAGTAATTATTGCTACTTGTTTGAAGCATACAAACACTTAATTGAATAGACAGATGAAGGCAAATTAAGGTAAAAAAATTGCAGAAGATTCATAAAGGATACAATACTTTTAAATGGTAGGCTTAAGCTGTTTATAAATGAAGGTTATTTGTAGAACCTAGTATCAAACAGAATGGCTTTCCTAAGACATTGACTGATACTTAGTATTTTTTATTAAGAATTAGCTTAATGAATAAAGACTTTTCCCCTTATTAAGGTAACTTTTTTTTCTTATGGTTTTGCAATCTGTAAAGAATTTATAAAATACCTCTAATTAGAGTAGGATTTATTTAAGTAGGCTTTTCAAAAAACATCTTTTCAATTGATAAATGTGGACAATGAGGGCTAGAGAGATGGCTCAGAAGTTAAGGTACTTGCTGCTCTTGCAAAAGATCTGGATTCACAGCTGCCTGAAGCTCAAGTTTCGGGTTTCTGACCCCTTTTGACCTCCACAGGAGTACATATTCACTTAAATAAAAATAAATACTTGGAAATTAATGATTAATTAATTTTAAGCAGTCATCATTGGAGAACTTACTTTCTCTACATCCCATTGTTTGAAGGAAATGTATTTCTTGATTCTATTACAGAGAAACATAATGAAATCCCATGAGTCATGAACACTTAATCAGAGTTCTGTCCCAAAGAATTCAAACTTTTATTTAGTCCTTACAGTTCTTCCATAAACTAAATACTACACTAGCCTCTGTTTTTGTTTTTGATTTTTAAGGAACATACAGCTTTTATTTATTTATATTAGTTAATCAGAGAATTTAATGTGTATGAGTGTTTTACCTGCACATATGTAAGTGCACCATGTGTGTGCAGTGCCAATATGGACTAGAAGAGGGTGTAGGATCCTCTGGAACTTGGATTAAGAATGGTTGTTAGCCATCATGTGGCTGCTGAGTACTGAACCAGGGCCCTCTACAAAAGTAGCCAGTGCTCTTAACTACAGAGCTATCTCTCCAGAACCTATGTTATCCTCTTAATATAATGTACTTAGTGTGAAATCATGGTTTTACCTGATAGCTTAGGGCTGATAACTTTCCATACCTGTATTTAAGTACAAGTTTATATTTTTCTTTCTTTACCCATGCTTTTCTTGTGAAACAATTTGTGATACCAATTAGCTTTCTCAATGTAATATTTATACCTTTTTTAAAATTATGAAATGCAGAACATTTACTGAGAAGTACTGAGCAGTATTGAGTATATAACCCCATCCAGATTTTTGAATTGCACTGTAATTTTACAAAGAGAATACTAATGGAATCCTCAGCTCTCACCTGGAAAGTTTCCTCATGCAACAGAGTGTGATACACACAGAAGGCCACAACAGATCAAGGTGTAGAGAATGAAAGACTGCAAAGTGCTTGTCTAAACTTGCAGCAATAGTGACAGCATGCATAAGGCCTATACAGACTCAAACAAACAAAACCCAGTATAGTATTGTGGACGTTAGTTGAGAAACTACTGGCAACTAATTACTGCTTAGTGGGGGAGAGTTAATCATCTTTAAAGCAGTTACTCTAGATAGGCTGGCTAGATTCCAGTGGATGAACTTGCACAGAGGGACATCTTGGTACAAAAGTTTGACTGGATAGGACTTAACATATTAACAGAATGCATGAAATTCAATGGGGGTGAATGGGGGTGCAGACGGGGAAGGAGGTCTAAATATGATTAAGATTTATTGCATGAAATACACAAAAATATAATAAAAATGGACACTTAAAAATATTCAGTTACAAAACACCTATGATCATCTATTTTATAGCTGTGGCATCCTGCTGACTTCAAATATTAAATAGATTTTGAATGAAAGGCACATGTTCAAATTCTACTTTTAATGATTTTTCACAATATTCAGGTAATTCCACTATTTTTAATTTTAAGTACTTGAATATGTGATTTTATTGATATTTTCAAGAAATAAGCTTGATAGGAATAATGAAAAAGAGAGAATTTAGAGACCCTCATGACAACATCTAAGAATATTGCCATTAAAATGCTGTTACAGTTACAGGGAGGTGTCTCACATTTGTTCCTGGGATTTCCATTTAGTTACCTTTGGCTTCTGGGAGAAGCATTATCCATCCTAATGATGGCTAATCCTGGGTGTCAACTTGACTGGATCTGGGATTAAGTGAAATGAGAGAGATCTTAATTGGATGATCTGAAGCTGGAAGATACACCCTAAATGTGGGTGTTACCTTCTGATGGCAGCCCATATAAAAGGCCAAGGCAGAGGAGAACACCTGCTTCTTGCTGCTTGCCTTCTCTCTCCCTGGTAAGTTCGTCTTGCTGCTGTAGACTGAAGACTAGCTAATCTTTTGGAATTCGTCAGACCTTCAGTGCCAGATTGGGACTACTGAGACAGCCAGCCTCGTGGACTGAGCGACTACGGATTCTCAGCCTCTCCAGTGTGGTGCAAGCATTGTTGAGACTACTCAGGCTCTATCCTGTAAGCTAAGCTGATAAATCTCTATACATATATATTCATTCTACCAGTTCTGTTTCTTTGGAGAACCCTGATTAACAGAGACCCATATAGGGTGCTTCCCTTCATACATTTTTAAATTATGTTTCTTAAACAGGTTTAGTTAGAGCATTTTCATATATCCTTAATTTTGTTAATCCTTTTTACCACTGCCCCTTTTCTCCCTTTCCCTGCTCCCATCCACACTTAACCATTCTACCCCTAATATAAATCCCTTGCACTTTTATATCACATTTGTTCTATCTTCTTTTTCTTAATATTTTATTTGTTTTTATTTTATGTATATGAGTGTATTGTCTGCATGTATATGAGTGCACCTGTGTCGTGCAATGCCGTGGAGGTCAGAAGAGGGCTTTGGATTCTCCTGGAACTGGAGTTAAGGATGATTCATAGCCGCCATGTGGGTGCTGGGAATCCAACCCTCGTGCTCTGCAAGAGCATTCAGTGATCTTAACCTTTGAGACATCTCTCCAGCCCCTCTGCCATCTTCTTACCTTAAAATTTCCCCAACTCTCCCCTCCAGTGATCCCTTTCTAGTTTACTTGTCTTTAGAGAAGTTCCAGTTCAAACACAGTCTAAGAATTTCAAGCTAAGATTTGCACATTTGCTAAGTGACCTTGATATCAAGATACCATCTAAATACTCATCCTTATACCCATAGATTAGTGCTGCTCTCTGTGATAAGCTTCTTTGTGCAGTGGGTGGTGTTTAATGCAGAGACTTATGACTGTTCATAGTGTTGAGAATAAATGACCTTGGAGTACTTGGACATGAATGGGGCCTCTGTATCACATTTCCAAAGCCCAGGAAATATTAAAGTGTGTGTGTGTGACGGGGGGGGGGGATATATGAGTCAGAGGCTAGAGAAAAGTGCTTGCAAAGCTTTGGCATCTGGACATGATTTGTCCATCACACACATGAACTCACTGCAGTTGTGGTTTCTTGAACAAGACTGTGCTTATCACCATTTCATGTATGACTGAAGGACTCAAGAGGACACATTCTTCACTGAAGGAAAATGGGAAGTTAATATTTGTTGGGGGGAGAGGTGTCACTTGCTTCATTGGCATAGACACTGATAAGTTATCTAGTAATTAATTCCCACTCATGTTCATGCAAGCAATCAGAATTTAAATCATTGAGACAAAAAAGTAAAAGGAAAAAGACATTAAGGAAAGAAAGGACAATTTAGGAAGAAGTATTTCAGTAGGAGTATGTGGGTCATGAAAATGGTAATGTGTGGT
Organism: Nannospalax galili; assembly: GCF_000622305.1. Lineage (NCBI taxonomy): Eukaryota > Metazoa > Chordata > Mammalia > Rodentia > Spalacidae > Nannospalax > Nannospalax galili. The sequence continues at coordinate 3,996,503 of NW_008358101.1, forward strand.
GAAAACTATATATATATATACATATGTGTGTGTGTGTGTGTGTGTGTGTGTGTGTGTGTGTGTGTACAAAATCATCAAAGAAGAACAAAAACTGTAATATTTTTGCTGGGCGTGATGGTGCATGCCTTTAATCCCAGCACTTGGGAGGCAGAGGCAAGCAGATCTCTGTGAGTTCAAGGCCAGCCTGGTCTCCATAGCAAATATCCAGGCCAGCTGGGGCAACAGGAAGACCATGTCTCAAAAAGACTGAAAAAAAAAGAGTAATATTTTAAACTAATGAGAAATGCTTGTATATTTAGATTTTCCATCAATAAAATTATATATATATATGTATATGTATATACTTAACACTATTATTTTTCAAGGTAAAATAAAATTCTTTCCATGCACACACAAATGGTTCACATTATACTCAGTACAATTATTTACAATATTTGAGTTTTAATCAGGACTAAATACTGGGATAATCATTTCTTATAAAGTATGTTATTAAAATCTCATAATCACAACAAAACAAGTTGCTCTTATTATTAAATTGTTTATATAAATCAGTCTCGACACATTTCTAGTAAGAGGTTCTATTAGAACAACTTTCCAGAGTCTCTGAAGCCCTGTGTATACCACATGCACAGTAATAATAATGAATTGGCTATAGTATAAAATGATGGTAATTTCCATGATCTTCCTTTTTGAGTTCTTGGTTTATTACATTTGAGAAAATCAATCTCAGGAGCTATGAGCAATCTACAATAAACATGGGAAAGATGTATGCATCTATTTTTTTATCTGTTGCTATGACCCTTCCCCATCGCTATCCATAGCATTACTGCTAATCCATCGAAACAAACTGAAATAAGATGGTATCTTAAATTTCTTTTGAGTACAATAGAGTTTCAATTACCATATCAGTCAGAATTGGCAAATGCTTAAAAATACATTGGGCTTCCTTGGACTAAACTGTAACTAATCAGAATTTTCACCCATCAGTAGAAAGCCATTGAAATCAGAGCAGCTGATAGATCACAAAAGAATTCAAGAACTTCTGTTTGGCAATGAGAGTTCTTGGGGAAATGGTGTGGAATAGTATATTCTCCAGTCTCTTACCCTAGCTTTCCATTGCAGATGTGGAAAAAGGATATGCAAGTTACAACTGATAAAAGTAATCTGACTGGTTTAGCTTATAATTACAATGTGATGTGGATTAATTATTTTTGACAAGAGATGTACATATCAGTAGACATTTGGTCTTCTTTCATACCCTTATGGAAAATGACATTTAAAATGTCCAATTTATAATGGAGCTATGTATAGCACCTCCATATGCCTATGCATTATCAAACACAATGAGGAGGAATAATTTTATATGCATGAATCTTATCACTTATTTCATATTCTATAGTATTTTTAGTATAAATGCTACTGGCATTTTTCCAACATATGGACATAAATTTACATCCTAAAACTCAGTATTCCCCTTTATTTTTATTTTTGAGAAGTCAATGTCATATCTTCAAAAAGTAAACAAGCTAAAAATAATTTTATGTTGCTTTAGCAAGACATTCATTGAACTTTAACTGAATTCAAAATTTCTAACGATAGCCCATTTGAAATGATAGCATTTAAGTTGAGTTAAAGTGTGTTGATCAATTATTCTTCCTTTTATGTGAATCTAGTCATTGAATGTGGTTGTTTTTTTCTGACCTCAATTAAACAACATATTAGGAAGTCATATGATTTCTATCTAGTACTAAGTTATATCAGTTTGGAAAGTAGACAAATATACATACACAGATGATAGCTTTCAAAGTGTTTTCTTCCATCCAACACACCAGTGATGCACATCATTAATTAATTGTAATCAACAAAACAAATTGTTTTCCTTTGGGCTTCAATTTTCAATCTGAAGGAATATTTTCTTTTCCAATATTTCATTGTATTTTTACCTTTGAACTCATAAACTCTTCCTAGTCAAAGCATTTGCCAAGAAAATATACTATTTATTAATACAATGTACCTTCATGTGCTGAACTTATGAAATACATGATTTGCAGTCAGTCAATCAAATATAGCCTGAGTTTATTTATCTTTCCTGATAACTGTGGTGTAATTGTATCAATATGTGAGATGATTGAGTGCATGTATGCATTTGCATCACATGCATAGCTACATATATAAGTATTATTGATGTATACCTGTCTGTGAGTATACACATTGAATACAAAAAGTTACTGATTCACAGAGCACAATTAAATCTTAATAATGCTATTTGATAATATTATAATTCAGAGCTACCAGATGGAAGAAGGTCATCCTTCCTAACATCAGTAATTATTTCTACACATATGAGTGAGTAGAATACGAACTACATTGCAGATATTTTACTGAAAATCTTAATCTAAAAATATTTTTAAAATATTTTATTTATTATTTTTGTTTTATGTATATGAGTGTATCACCTCCTTATTTGTGAGTGCACCCATGTTGTGCAATGCCACAGAGATCAGAAGAAGGCTTTGGATTCCCCTGGAACTGGAGTTAAGGACAGCTCACAGCCAGCATGTGGGTGCTGGGAATCCAACTCAAGTCCTCTGAAAGAGTAGTTAGTGCTCTTAACTGCTGAGCTAGCTCTCCAGGCCCTCTGAAAATATTTTGACTTAATCAATCATTTTTGTATAATCTCAATCAAGTCAACAGAGCTTAGTAATGTGTTATACAGATCACTATGAAATTATTCTAATTTGATCAATGTTACTAAAAAATGAAAATATAACATTCTTTTCCTTCAGTTATAAGGATTATATTCAAAAGAGTTTACAATCTCTTGTAGAATTACATATCAGACTTAAATTCCAATCACAATAATTCAGCAACTACAATAAATTTATATCTCCAATTTTGCTACTTATTTAGAGGAAGAAAACACCGAAACACGGAAAGTCACAATGTAGCTACATTTCATAATAATCAGAAAGGTAAGGGAGATAATGCTTACATGTGTACATGTGTTAGGTAAATTTGTCCTCTGAGGAAAAGAAAGGGTGGGTCTAGAGGCCCAGAGAGAAGTGGAGCACACTGGGAAAAAGAAGGAGGAGTTGGTGCCATTTTGGTAGAGGCAAACTGCAGGCAAGAGGCAAGCCAGCCTGCCTTGGACCCTAAGGGGAGCCATGGACCTTGCAAGGACCCCGTGGACCCTGTACAGAACTCTGAGGGGTGAGTCGTCATGTGTGGACAACAGATGAGGCACGTAGGTGTGGGGCAGGAAAGTGATCTGGAACAGTGGGCCGCAGCAACACAGCATAGGCGAGAGGTGTCCATTTCCTTGTAAGTGTGAAGTCCTTCTCCTTGGCCCTCTGCCCTGAACTCCTGAGACCCCTGCCCCTCTTTAGGACTAACTGCTCATTTTCACTTCTGTAAACTGCTTGATTGCTTGGCTGAAAGGACAAACTGTATTGACCCCATTTTGACTAGCTGTTTCAGGCAAGCCTGGATATGCCCAGACATGTTGTAATCTCGACCTACCACCCCCACCCCAGGAGGCTATAGATTAAGCAAGCCAGGCATGTAACAGCCTTATAAGGTAGAAACAGAGACTTCAGGCCCCACAGATAACAGTCAGCACATTCCATAGCTCTGAGGGTAGCACTCACCAATGAGAAACCTCTAGGACTGCATCCCTTATAGCCAATGAATTCAAAAGTATGTTGGCATGTGCGGGCTCCTTGGACCAATCAAAGTGTGACTCTGTTATTCCCCTCCTCCCTTTGTCTAAAACCTATAAAGTGCTTCCACCCCCTGCAATCGGGGCTCTCAGCACAGATCCATTGCGTTGGTGAGGTCTGAGAGCCCGAGCTTAAGCCCGAATAAAGCCTCTTTGTTCTTGCATGCCCTCTGGATTCCATGGTTATTCTTGGGGTTCCGATCTCTGGGCACAACATAAGTCATCCCATCCCCTCCCAAATCTATAAACTATGCAAAATTCAGATAAAAATGTGTTATGTTGGTTTGTCCACCCACGTAAGCTGTAAGAGTCCCTAAGAGAGTGAGGGAAGGTCAAATAGAGTGGGAAGGAGAAAATTTAGTGGGATGAATTGGTGTGGTCTGGTAGGATGGTGCTGGAAATGTCAAACACAGGACTTTGGGAAAAGCAAGGGAGCTAATGGCAGTGCTGACCTGGATCTCACAATGGACCATGATATATATAATTAGAATGATTCAGGTGATGCAACAATGACAGAATCAGAGGTAAAAATCCTGGGGCCACAGCTGTATTGTAAATATGGGAAACTAGCCCAGTTGCTGGTATGTAAAGATTCTTTAAAGGTCATAGAAAAGCTAGAGAAGCCTTTAAAGGCCTTGGACCCAAGAAAACCTAGAGAGGGGGTGTGGCTACTATTCATAATAAAAGATTTGCCCAAGGCAGGGGAAGCTGAAAAGGCTAGGGAGGTCCTGGCAGGTTCAATTTTGGACTAAGAGCTGGAGAGAAAATAAAACAAAAATGGGACATTTTAACTTATGTAAGAGCAGGGGACCAGGGGTCCAAGGACTTAAGAAAAGAGATAAATAGTAGTGAAAAAAGAAACAACCTAAAAATAAAAGTAGCTAAAGCTGCCTCTCAGATTCAACCTTTGATACAAAAAGAGAAACAAAGCTAACAGTACTGTAACTAAGAAATATTCCACACTGGAGCTGTGAAAACTAGGAAAAATTTACAAGTAAGCAATCAAAGAGCCCCTCACCACGTGGCTTGTGAGGGTATGTAGTCTAAGTCCTTCAGAAGCTTCACAGCTGCGTTATATAACCACCATCAGTTCTTGCAACACAGGCTGTTCAACCTAGGCCAGTGGGGGAGAGCAGTCATTAATGGGATGGCTGGTGCAAGATATTAAATATACATGTTCATCACCAATGGGAACTCCCATAATTAACAGGGGATGGAGGACTATAAAGAAGGGACAGGCATTTCTGAGAGAACTAAGTATGAGAAAAGCAATAGATGATGCCCAGTTCACAGGGCAGATAAGACTCTGTTCACCAGAGATATAAAGGAAAGCTTAATTCCACTGGGCCCTTGAAAATGATATAGAGCTTTAATGGTTTTGCTAAGCCCTTTAATGGGGCATGATCTTCGTAAAGTAAGAGAGGTTTTAGGAGATCTAAGTGACTCTGACAGTATGTAAAACATGTCCATAGAATAACAGAACACCCTACAAGAGATATAAAAAAGACCAGAGAGAAGAAATGGTATGTTTGCGTTACTCAAAGACAAAGGTGGCAAGATGTCGAGCCCAAATTCCTGAAAAAAATGATAGAAAATCAAATTCCGTACTAAGGAGTTTCTGGAAGGCTTTAAAACTGGGAGAAAGCTTTACAAAAGGCATTCAAAGGATAAAAACTGTCCCAGGGGTGGTTAAGGATACCCAAAGCTTATATAAGGTGTATTTCTCTCCTGGGAAAGGATATACTAGGGCTGGAGGCAGTTTTTCCCACCAGGGCTTCCCCCAGCAGCCAGGTATGGTCAATGGAGAAATGACAGATATGGCTATAGTCAGGAGGCAGACCCAGGACCTAAATGACTCAGGGAACAGAGGCTTTCAAAACTATACAACTGTTAAGAAAAACCACAGTACCAGTGGTGGATTGCTCCCCTATGAGCTGTTGATCAGAGAGAGATCTTAGAGGTCCTCAAATTCACCAAAGCCATTGCCACTAATGTTGGTTGTACACTAGAAAGGTCAGTAAGGCCATGTTGCTGAAGGCAATTCATGATGTGAGCATGGGAGAAGAAGAGGAGATGGAGCTGAGACTAAGCCAAAAACTCCATGCCACTGGATGGATGGCTTTCACAGTACCATAAGGCGCTATGCAGATGGTTGGGGAGGATAGGAACCCTTATGATTCTATTCAACAACAAACCCACTTGCTACACACTATGGACATGCCAAGCAATGCCTGCACGTGCAGTAATGGCTCGACTAACATACATACAACTGACAAATTTCTAATTAGATAAGGCCTGCTCCTGGGGGCGGAACACACATCTAGTACTGTAGACCAGGCCAACCCTTGTGTCAGGGAAGGCTACAGGGCCCAGTGGGAAAACAGTTGCAAGTATACTGTTTAATGAATATGGTACACCTACTGGGATATCGTCTAGACATTTATGTTTACATTCATGTTTGTTTGGATGTTTTTACTTGCTTCCATTTGTCTTCACACTAGGGGAAAAAAACCACTGAGATAGATCAGTGGCCACATCTTGAAGATGAATGATGGGGAGCCCCAAGAGATCACTATCTCACCATGATACAAGAGAGATTGCCTTGCATCTGTCACCCCCTCCAAGGCTCAGGGAACCTTACAGAAGATTGGCAGAAAGATTGTAAGAGCCAGAGGAAGGGGTGGAGTGTTGGGTAAATTCATCCTCTAAGGAAAAGAGAAGGAGGGTCTAGAGACCCACAGAGAAGCAGAGCACACTGGGAAAAAGGAGGAGGAGTTGGCACCATTATGGGAGCAGCAAACAGCAGGCAAACTGTGAGCCAGCCTGCCAGGGACCCCGAGGGGTGCTGTGGACCTCATGAGGACCTTGTGAACCCTTCATAGAACTCTGCGTGGCAAGTCAGTATGCATGGATGTGAGATGAAGCAGAACACAGGGTGAGATGACACATGGATGCAGGGCACAAAAGCGATCTGGAACAGCTGGCATGGCACCATGCCCGGCATAGGGGCAGGGTGTCCATTTCTTTGTAACTCATCCCCTCCCCCCCCAAATATATAAAATTTGCAACATTCAGATAAAAACATGTTATGTCAGTTTGTCCATCTGTGTCAGGAGCAGGAGACCCTGAGAGAGTGAGGGCAAGTCAAACAGAGAGCTGGAAGGAGAAAATTTAGTAGGACACTATGTTAAACCAATTCATATATATGCTAAATCAATTCTTCTTAGGCTCCCTTTGTACTCAAGCTAGTTGGGAAATTATAAATCCATTCATTATTAACCTGAATTCATATGTTAAGCAAGAAACTCTTTCTAAAATATATAGGTGCCTGCAGTTCTAGGTGATTATTATGATAGTGATGAGGATGGTGGTGGCCATAACTGCTGAAAGGAGCAAATAATTATTTTTGGATGTAATATGTGTCTATCTCTTTGTGAATTTTTTCTCAGGTGCTGCCTTACTGGATCTTCACAACAGTGTAAAGTGGAGTATGGTTACCCCCATTAAGCAAATGAAAATGAATATACAGATTTATAAGTTAACATAAGTCTTTGAGATTAAATTTTGCAGAGAGTAATATCTTATGTTTTCCTGACTCCAAGGAGGAGCTTGTGGTCTCTGACTTTGTCACATCTCGTAAACAAGAAGACCTAATGATCATTATTAATAAACTCTTTAGTACAACAAAAATTCTTTTTGTGATTGAAATAGCCATAGTCACTTAGCATGTAGATTGACTGGCTGTCCTATGTGACATCAAGATCCATATTTTTCTAATCCAGGTCTCTCATAAAGTGAAAGAACTGCTATACACAGAGCCTTAAAGAGTTTTTACCTAAGTGATATCAAGCCTTATATTTACTACTTTTTAATAGGGCAGTGTTTCCTTAGTCATCTACTTTGACTATAAATGACCTAATCCATACATTACAGATACTGATAACACTCATTTTGCAGAATATTTTAGTGGCTGGGTGAAAAGTGTCGAGCTTAGTTTTGGACAAAATGTAAGTGTTCAAATACCTACTTTTGTTGTTTTGTTTTAGTTTTAAAACTTTTTCCCATTAGTTGACCTTTGTTTGTAGTCAGCTTACTGGTCTTTACTTTCCTTCCTACACTCCAATGCTTTGCTGACATAATATCTAGAGGCAAATATTAGAATAATGACATAAATAAATAGATCAATACTACTTTATAAAGAGATTAAGAGCCCCAGTCACCTGTCAGCATTAGCAGATACAGAGAACAATGTAGATGAAAGACTGATAAATGGATCAGTCCAATCAGTATCCTAGTCATGACTTCTTTATTGCAACACTTGATTATTTCAAAAACGTGTGAAAAATGGTAATTAGCTATCTTCATTATTTAGAAAATGCAAAGCCATTCCCATACCAAAAATTAATGTAAAGCGAGGAAAACTGAATCAAAGATTAAACATGAATTTTTCTTTAATTGAAACTAGTTATATTTCAGATTCATCTCTCATGTCTTCTTTAATAGGAAATGTTGTAATTTTCCATAAAAATGAGTACTTATGGATTAAACAGTTAGCACTCTTCCTGAAATATAAGTGACTACTTATGTTTAAATTGACAACAAAAATTATTTTTTCTATGACAGTAATGAAGCATTTCCTAATATAACCAGTCTTCCATTTCTCTTTAATTCTTACATAACTTTTGCAGATACTACACGTTATTTTTCATGTCTAGTTTCACGAAGGTAACTATCCAAGTTTATGGGAAGAACCTATAATTTGTCTCAGCAAATTATAGAATCTCAAAATAACAAAAATTCAGATTTGACTTCAGTGGAAATATTTATAGTCTTCATAATTAATTTTAAATTTTGTTGCAGGGAAAGTTTGTTTACTACTGTTTTACTCTAATTCCTGGTTTATTCCTTTAAAATTGTTCTTGTGTAATATCTCAGTACCATCACAAAATTTGCATTTTCTTAGCAACTAGTATTGTGCCCTGTAACTAAATCTGATATCCTATAGTGAAATAGGTAAGGCAATCCCAACCTCAAGCCATTTTTTAATAGCTAATTAGAGATAATACATGTTGCTTAATATTAAGTATGTTCATTATTCTATATAACTGAATCTGTAAGGTTTAATTTAAATTTGACAAAAATTAATATAATTTATTTGATCAAGTCAGAGTGTTAACTTTTTACTTTCTTTGTTTTTTTTTTTTTTATTTCCTTGGTTTTTTTGGTTAGTTGCTTGGTTGCTTGATTGATTTGCTAAATTGATTTCTTTCAATTTAAATAAGAAATACACAGTCTATTTCTTTTCACATTTTTCCATCCAGCGAAGAAAATAAATCAGCATTGGTATCTAATAAGTCCTGGAAGACAAGAAATAAGGGCACTCCCAGAAGAGAGTGATAGGACTGTCTTCAACTCCGAGAGACAGGGAAGTTGAGGGTTCTCTGAAGGAAATGAACCCTAAAACAATGGGGGGAAGTCCAAACTGGCAGAGGTGGAGAGAAGTGGAAGGCTGTGGCTCACAAAGAGACCAATGCTCTCAGGTTGTAATGACCTGACCAAGGGAAAGGAGTACGTATTTGTTGTGCAAGAGAGCTAAGTGTGAGGTGGGATGTAGAGAGCTTTGGTGATAAGAAATGGTAAAAGAAGAGGGGTTTTACTCATTTCAAGGATCAAAGAGAAATCACCATAGTGTTTTTAAGGAAATAGATTATTATCTTGTGATGTGTATTATAGTAAGATTAATTTCAATTTAAAGAACACACTGGCACCAAGAGACAAAGAAAGTGAGCATGAGCTTTGAAAGTTAGATAGGCCCTTGACCTGTATCAGAATACAGGATTACGGGATGTCAGATTCAGATCGGAAAGAAAGTTAAGGGAGGAAATCCACAGTACAAGAAGACTGGACAAATAATTAAACCCTAGGGGAAGGGACAAGAATGAAAAAAATTTTTCTCAGTATAGCAGATATTAATGAGTTTCAACAAGAGTGAACAGACAGAAATAAAGCAGCTTCTGAAGTGCTGTTGGGTTTGAGCTTGATTTATGTGACAGAAGAATTGAGTGATCGCTGAAAAACTTGTAGCTTTCTGTATGTTTGTGCACATCTACTGAGTTGCTTTCATACCTCCACACACATGAAGTAACTACAAGTAATTGAAACAGACTTTTCTTTCTTTTTTCAGTATCTCTTGAAGAATTTGAGGACAAAATTATTTAATTCATTTCCATAAATATCATTTCTCAAAATCGTTTTGCTACACTTTTCCAATCCTTCCTTAATGGCCACTCTAGTAGTTTTCACTACCTCTCCAAACACCCTCCTACATCCTGTCTGCAAAGCCTCTCACTTTGCCTCACTCTCTTATTCCCTGTATTTTCTTATGAATTCCTCTCCAGGGTTTCTTTTGAAATTTCTTTCTTTCTTTTTTTCGGTATAGATGTTTACCTAAAAGAATACTGTAGGATTATAGTAAAGGTCAGAAAGACCACTGACCTTTATCACAGTCAAAGGTTATGGTGAAAATAGATGCAGATGAATTGAATCAGTGGGAGAAAATGACTGAGCAAGTAATAAGTCATCTCCTTCATTGACTTTGTAAGAGTAAATGATCTGTGATTGGAAGCTAGAAACTGGCAGAGCCATAACAGATGCCAAAATGACACCACATGGCCAATGATTGTCCAGTGCCTATTAGGTAAAAATGATGCAAATACAATACTCATGTATGGAAGTCTCAGAAAGTAAAAATTATATGTTTGTATAAAGATACATATGACAAACTCATATTTTTCACATGTGCCCATAACAATAAAGAATGGAAGTTTAATTCTACATCAAACATATGTTCCCACATGAAACTTGGAAAACTGAAATGAGTCTCAAAGTTTGAAAATCCTGAAAACTCCTAGTGATATCTAATTAAGGTCAGCAGAATAAATTGTTGTTTTGCCAGTATAAATATCCTATAGTTTTATAATTTACTGAACTCTATACCTTGTCATTAGGAAACTTGGATATGGATAGAACTCTTTCTGTTCTTTTCCAATATATTCGTTGTTAAATTTTATTTGAAAGCAATATTAAAACAAATACAGAAAGCAAGTACAAATCCATCTATAGTGGCAGAATCTTGAAACAGGGTCAGTGTAAAGAGGTAGGAGAGGCAGGACAGAGATAACAACCTTTGAAGAAAATCAGTATGTGTGTGTATTCATGATTTTAATTGTGTTGATGGCATATAAAAGCTCACAAATTTACCAGAATATATCAAAAATTATATTTTAATGAATTTAGGTTACTTTATGTCCATTTTGAAACAATAAAATTGTCATTAGGGTCAATATTAGACACTAGAAAAAGAGGAAGTGCTTTGAAAATGTGACCAAAGCTGAATTTAAGGTAGTTATTGTCCACAAAGCTTTTTATATGATTCCATCTCACCAAAAATAATATTTAAGATGACATCTGAAAACAATGTGGAATAACCTCAAATGAATAGATTGGGGAGATTGTCAAAAGAGCATGCATAGCAAATAAATCACTTAAGCATGAGTCTGAGGCAATATCAATATGAATGATATCAATATTAATGATTTCTTAAGGAAAGAGGCATACTTTCATTAATTCACTATTTTTTCCTCTCTTCTTCATGGATATTTACTCCTGTGATTTTTTTTTAAATTGAATGAAATCACAACTGCTATGAGATACTCTGTTTGGATGGATACTTGAGGACAGCTCAAATAGATATACAGAGATCGAGGGGCTCAAGGAAAGAGAGCCCAGAGACATTCCTTTTGTATAAATAAAAATGCTCTAGAAACCATAAGTTTTCATTCTCAGATTAATGTCATTATCCCATGCCATAGTTTTAGAGCAAATCTGAAAAGACAGCCTCTGACTTAATATACTTAACCACTGTAGGAGACACCTCTCACTGCACACCATTCATTCTTTCTCCCCTAAGAAAATAACATCCTAAATTTCTTTTTCTAAAGTAGTCATTATTATATTTTAATTAGTGTAGATTGTGAGCTCTATCTGAATTTTCATGTATACCATCAAATTAAGTTTGACTGAAACAAATAGATATATATACTTTTTTTTTCTTTTTGAGACAGGGTCTCCTTGTAGCCCCAGCTGTCATGGAACTCACTATGTAGACCAGGCAGGCCTCAAACTCACAGAGATCTGCCTGTCATATATTTTGAAAGTATTTTAAAACCCATGAACTGTTTTCAAATAGATCATATTACCATACTAAAATTTATTATATTGTTTATTATATTGTTTGATGTAGAATTAAACTTTTATGCTTTATTGTTATGGACCCACTTAAACAATTCAAATGTTTTCAATATATAGATGTATATAGATGTGTATATATACATTTATATTTTTATAATTTTTATTTTCAGACACATTCATACATGAGATTGTATTTGCATCACTTCCACTCTTCCTGTTCTCCTTCCAACTCCTCCCATGTATCCCCAATGCCCTCTCAATTTCTTGTCTGTTTCTTTAATTAATATCACTACATATACATTCATAAAATTTTACACTGAGTCCATTTAGTGCTGTTCATTTTTACATGTGTTTAGGTCTGACCAATAGGGATTAGATAAACTGCCAAGTATTTTGTGCTCTGGACTAGCCGGTAGATTAGCCAGAATCTAGTCCACTCCACTGTGCTTAAATTTGTTTTACATCTCCATGCTTCCATTCTAAACCATATAATTTAAATAGCATTTAAAGTCTTTCAGCATAGGGTTGTAAATCATCTGTAAAAAGTTTCCCCTGTGCTACATTAATTGGCTCAGATATAGACTTGCACATTTTGACCCAGTAAAAAGCATAATTCCTTTTCAGAAACCAGAAATTGGCCAATAATGAGCTAGGATAGGTCTTCATGTTTCTGTATCATAGGCAGATGTAGAAGATATCAGAAAGTTCTTTTTGTCTGGATAACCTGAACTGAGGATGTAGCTTGTGGTTTTTCTGTGGTCAAGTTCTTGACTAGCATGAGCTAGGCTCTTGCTTCCATCCTCAACACCTTAAATAACTGTAAATAAATAAACATAAATAGTAAATAAATCATTTTTAAAAGTCTTGATCAGGGAGCTTGGGCAATGATGCAGCAGTTAAGACCACTAATTGCTCTTGCATGGGACCAGGATTTCATTTCCAGCACCCACAAGAAGGCTAACAACCATTCATAACCTCAGTTCCTAGGGGAATCTCTCACTCTCTTCTGACCTCTGTGGGCATTGCACAATGCAAGTGCATTCACATACATGCAGAAAATACACTCATACACATAAAATAAAAATAATAGAATATTTTTTAAAAGAGCCTTGGTCAGACAGCAAGGATAGTGACAGTCTACCAAGTGGATGGTGGAGAGATAGTTCAGCAGTTAAGGGTGATTGCTTTGGAAACATGAGGACCAGAGTTCAGATCCCAGCTCCCAAATAACAGTCTGAGAATTCTTTATACATCTGTATTTGCAAAACTGCAGATTGCTGACTTCTAGCCTGACTGAAATATGTGAGTTTCACCTTCCAGAGATACCCTGCCTCAAAGAAATAGCTAGAGAATGATAGAGAAGGATGGCTGATGGCCCTGCTCTTTTCTTGCCATGGTCACACAGGCATACACATTTGCACACACACTTACATGTACACAATACTAACACACACACATATATATATACACATTCATACAGACACATACACACAATATGTAAAATAAGATTTTAAAAGTGTAGTAGGTAAGTAAAATTTGATGATAAGGAATTACACTAGTAGTTTAGTGAACATTAAATAAAATGGACCTTTTCGAAAGAAGACTATGCCAGATACCAAAATATCTTGCAATTTTTAATTTACCAAATGGCAGGGAAACATTAAGTTTCAGTGATCAAGGACAAGTTGAAGTTTTTTATCTATACTTCACTGCATATGCATTCTTTTGGTTTTTCTTGTCTCTTGTCTCATTGTGTATGAAAAGAACTATATGGACTGGGGGAGAATCATCCCCTAAAATTCTGGTCAATTACTGACCCTGCCTGTTGTACTATCAATGTACTAAACAAGATGCTCCTGCTGGTGCAGTAGTGAAGGGTCTACTGTATGTACAACCAGAAATTTTTGATTGAATATAATGCTGGCTCCTAGGGGTGGAACACACATTTGGTACTGTAGACCTGGCCAAAGCCCTGTGGCAGGGGAGAATATAAGCCCCAGTGGGAAGTCACTGCAATTGCTTTGTTAGATGGAAATGATGCACCTGCTAAATTACCAACCAAGCATGTGTGTTTACACTATGGGTTATTATAGCAGTCACTGTTTAGATGTTCTTGCTTCTTGCTGTTTGTGTTTTTACAGTAGATGGAAACCAACTGAAATGAGCCAACATCCCATGGAAAATACATGATGCAGAGACCCAAAAGTTCAGTGCCCCACCACAATGGGAGGAAGATCGTCCCTCACCTACCACTCCCTCCAAGGCTCAGGGACCTTTTCCAAAGAGGTTGGCAGAAAGAATGTAAGAGCCAGAGGAAGGAGTGGAGTGTTAACTGGAAGTCTCTTCTGACTCTATGCCTCCAAGCTATAGTCACACCTCCTGCCCACACTAATCAAGGTGTCCAGGGAAGAGTCAGTTACCACTCCCACTCAATCAGTGGACCTTAGCTGCATGTGGGGGAGGGGCTAAGGATATCTAACTTAAAAATGCCATGAAGCACCTCTCTCACCATTTTCTGCAACTGTTGGGAAATCACAGGATCTATATTTGAGTGTGGACTTTCCAGAGCTACCGTAAATGGGGGTGGGGGGTACCCACTCTTCTGTAAATAAACCCCATTCCCCTGGTTCTCTTTTAACAAGCCCAAGAAACTAGTTAGGATTTTAAAACAAAACCAAAGCTAATGGAAACCTTCAGTCCACCGAAGTTGACACCATGTTGGCAAATCCTTTAGCTTTTTTTTTTTTTTTTTTTTTTTTTGGTCTTTTTGAGGCAGGATCTCCTGTGGCTCCAGCTGGCCTGGAGCTTGCTGAGTGGACTGGGGTGTCCTTGAACTCACAGAGATCTGCTGAGCTCTGCTTCCCAAGTGCTGGGATTGAGGACATGTGCCACCATGCCTGGCTTTGGTCTTTGATTTATTAGCCCTGCTTTTTCACCCTTCAACTTCATTGTATATATTTGTTATGTAACCTGCTTCAAGTTATTTCTAGAAAAATGTGTTAATAATTGCCTCTTTTTGGAAAAATAAAAATATTCTTTAAAAAGTTTAAAAAAAGAACTATCTGGGGTTACTTGTTACTGAAAATCTGTGTGCAACATGTATCTTAGTAAAAGGTAAAATAGAAACATCTAGGATAAAATCAGGAAGTTATCTCAGGTCAGAGCTCTTATCTCACAAGGAGAATATAAAGAAAACACAAGTTACTCAGCAGAGTGAGGAAACAAGAAGACATTAAAACACTTGACCATCACCTATAGCATCCCAAATTAAAAGTAGTAAATACAGATGCTAAAGAAATCACATGCATGCATGTATATGTATGCATATGCATTTTTTAATTTTTAATTTTTTGATAATTTCATACATGAGTATTGTATTTGGAATATTTCCATCCCTATCAATCTCTCTCCGACTCCTACATGCTACACTACTCCCTCAAAATGTCTTGTCCTCTTCTTTATTAGTGTTAAATATACATACACATATTTATAAACATATATAGTTATAGATGATATAGATATAGATATAGGTATAGGTATAGTTATAGATATTTATATAAAGATAAATATAGATATAGACATAAAATATACTGAGTCCATTTAGAGATGCTCATGTGCTCCTGTGTTCAGGGCTGCCCACTTAGAATCAGGTAACCTCTCAGGGAGATATTCCCTGAACACTGATTCTCCCCCTCTCAGCAACCATTGATTGCCTGTAGCTCTTCATTTTCAAGTGGGATTCCTAGAAACTTTCCCCATCCAACTTTGCACATCAACCTGTGTTGTCATGAAGCAGATCTTGCTGGGCTACTATCCTCTGGAGAGTTCATGGGTGTAGCTTTCCAATGATTCTGGAATGTATTAACTAGCAACAGGTGTCTTGTTCCTCTGGCTCTTACAGCTTTCAGCTTTCTGGTTCCTCTTCTATGATGTTTCCTGGACCTTAGGTGTGAAGTTTGCAGTGCAGATGTTTCACTTAGGGCTGGGTACCTCACAGTCAGTTATTCTGTGCATTATAAATATAGATATAGATATAAAATATACTGAGTCCATTTAGAGATGCTCATGTGCTCCTGTGTTCAGGGCTGCCCACTTAGAATCAGGTAACCTCTCAGGGAGATATTCCCTGAACACTGATTCTCCCCCTCTCAGCAACCATTGATGCCTTTACCTCTTCATATTGAGGTGGGACCCCACAATGCATATGTGTTATTATTGTTGGTATTGTTATTTCAGAATAGTACAACATTCTATATTTCTGATTCAGAAAGGAATTCTAATGTTTATTCTTAAGCTAAAAGTAGCTGGAGGCAGAAGTTTGATATAGATGACCAACTGAGAGATAATTACTCTTCAATCTCTTACTATCTACATGTTGGCCAGTTGTGGATTTCTGTGTTAATCACCATAAGCTGCATAAGGAATGTTCTCTAGCATGTTAAAAGATGCAATAATCTGTGTGTACACTAGTAAGTTGTTAGAAGAGTCATTAATATTATTATCTATTTAGCAGACTAATACTATTGGGCTCTCCCTTATGGCCTGTGGCCTGTCTAGCCACATGCTCCTAGGTCTGATATCAGTGTCAGATATAGTTTCCATCTTATGAAATGGAGTTTAAATTCAACTAGAAAGTGAATCATTACTCCCACAATAGTCGTTCTACTACTATGCCAGAGGTTGTATCTTGCCAGGCCAGTTGTTGTTGAAGCATTCAAGAGTCACAGATGGGTAATAACTAACTTTTTAGTTAGTCATTAAGTTAATGACTAACTTTTTCTCTTCTAATAGATGCATAGCATCAGCCATCACTATGAAAGTAGTGTTGAAGCTTTGATGTGAGAACCAACTTGATGTCTTCCTTTTTTCTCTAAAGCTCATATATGTAATGTATTGAACAGTATGATCTTACCATCAAGTTCTGGTGGGTAGCCAAGAGCAAGAGCAGTGGCCAGTATTGCTTGAGAGTCTATGGGACTGCTAGTCAACACCTTCAAGAAAGGGAGTCTCTCTCTACATTAGGCTCTTACTTTGCTAGCCTATGGTGTCTAGTGGGGAGAGAGAGCTAACACAAAATTTTTTTGAAAAAAGATATATAGAAACCTACCAGTAGAGAAACTTCTTAAATACATATTTATCATAAAAAAGAGATTAAATGAAGTTACCTCATTCTATCTTTTTATCATCTCTTTTTTCTCTTTTCTTATTCTTTACTATTCTTCCCTTCCTTCATTTCATTTTGATAACTTCCACCCCAAACATAGAATAACCTGGTTTTCAGGGTTTATATGTTGCATCCCCCTGAGAGCTCAGATTGTTAGATTATCTAATTACAACTCTTTACCACTCTCTTTTCATTCTACCTTTACTCAAAGCTGCCTAATATCCACTGCCCCTTTATCCCTTTCTTTCCTTCTCTTTTCTTTTCCTTCCACAGCTTTTCTCTATCAAGCCAATACTATTTAATGGTCTTATCCTGCCCTCCTCCACATTCTCATACAAAGACTAGTAGTGCACACAATAGTACCAGTGTTCCTTTATCTCCTATAATGTTATACATTTAAGGAATGATTATTAATCTGTTGTTTATTACTACATTTTTTTAGTGAGATTGTCCTTTGATAGTGGGAAAATTCGAAGTTGAGTCTGTGCCCCCAAAAAGCAGTGTAGAAGAAAAAAAAAAGACTCCTCAGATCTATTACAACCTGGTCCATCTTGAACATTGCAGACATCTCTGAAAGGTGAAGAATCATGTTAATAATATAAAAACAAACAAAAAGTGTCTACCAGTGATCTAACTCGGAGTGTTCAAGTGCCAACACAAGAACACAGGGAACATGAAAAGTCAAAACAACATGACTTCAAAAAATATGAATCCCACAGTAACAGCTTCTGATTAGAGTAAATTATAAGATATCCCAGACAAAGTATTTAAAACAATGACCATAAGTATGCTCAAAAGAATCAAAATGGATGGAAAACATCTCTTGAATGAATTCTAAGAGAAACTAAATAGCTGAAAGTAATAAGGAGGTCAACACAGGATGTGAAAATGGAATTTGACAGAGCTAGAGATACTGGAAAAAGAAATACTCAAAATGAAAAACATAATAATCCCAATAAGAAACCTTTCAGAGAGCTTCAAAAGTAGAGCGGATCAAAGGAAGAGAGAATATAGGAACCTGAAAACAAGGTAGAACAATTTAAACATTCAGACCATGACAAAGACGGATTAATGGGAAAGAAAATGCAAGATCTATGGGTCAAAACAGACCAGATCCATACATCACAAAGTAAGTTTATTGAAAGTTTCAACAGAGGAAACAAGAAGTCGCACATAAAGGCAGTCAATTAGAGTAACAGCAGATTTCTCAACAAAAACTCTAAAAGCCAGAGGAACTGGGAACTATATAATTTGAACTCTTAAAGAAAATTTTCAACCATGATAAGTATCTATGACAATTGAAAGACAAAAGGCCAAAGACAAAAAGGCCAAAGAAAATTCATGACCACTAAGCCTGCTCTGTAGAAACTACTTGACAAAATTATTTCAGACTGAAAGGAAAGATGAACATATCCATTGATGATACAAGAAAGAAGAACTCTAACTAGGAAAGTAGTTAAGTAAATGAATGAGAAGACAAAAAAAACCATAAAATCAGCAAAATCAATAATGACTCTGAATATTATTGGTCTCAATCCCCCAATAAAGGAAACAAGCTAGAAGACTGGATTAAAAAAAAGCTTATTAGCCAGGCGTGGTGGCGCACACCTTTAATCCCAGCACTCATGAGGCAGAGGCAGGTGGATCTCTGTGAGTTAAAGGCCAGCCTGGTCTACATAGTGAGTTTCAAGACAGCTGGGGCTACAGGGAGACCCTGTCTCAAGAAAGATTTAAAAAAAAAGTTTATTGTTACTGTGTTTGGGGGGATGCACACACATGCCATGTTGCATATTTGGAGGTCAGATCAGAGAACAACAAACAGGGTTTGGTTCTCTCCTTCTACTAGTTGATCTAGTGCTCAAATACAGGTTTGCACAGAAAGTATTTTTACCCACTGAGTCATTTTAATGACCCAGGTGATTGGTTTTATCAAAAAAGTTCCCATCTTTTGTTTAATCTAGAAATGTACCTCCCCGATTTAAGCAAGAATGAAGAAAAGATAATCCAAGCAGACAGAACTAGGAAACATATGGCTCTCATGAAATAATGAAGCAGTACTTTTGAAAAATAATTTTAATTTAAAGTATATTTTTAATATCTGACAAAATACATTTCAAAACAAAATTAGAAGAGATAAAGTGATCACTTCATAGCGATTAAGGGAATGACCTTTTACAAAGAACATATAATCTGAAGATGCTCCAGCCAACTTCATGAAACAACAGTACTAGTTATAAGGACCAGGTTGACAACCACACAATAATAGTGAGTAACCTCAGTACATCACTCTCACTAATAGACAGGTCATCCTGACAAAGAGCCAACAGAGAAATACAAGCATAAAATGATGTCATAAATGAAAATTGACCAACAGACATCTTCAGAAAATTCTGTTCACACAATGCAAAATGGATTCTTCTCATAAGACTTTGGAAAAAAACTCATACAATAGGACATCAAAAGGACTTTTTTTTGTGATTAACTTGACTTTATTCCAGAGATGTTTGGATATTTTAAATATGCAAATCAATAAATGTAATTCATCACAAAATAAATGTGATTCATTAAAGTCTTAACAAATACAGGGAAGCAGAAATAATTTCTTAAATTCTATCTGGCCACAACAGAATCAAATGAGACCACAAGAGAAATTACAGAACACATACACAATTATGGACACTGAGGAACACACTGTTGAATGATCATTCACCATTAAAGAAACCAAGAAGAAAATGTTTTAAAAGTTCCTAAAATCAAACAGAAAAGAAAATACCATGTATCAAGATCAGGTATGCAATGAAAGCAGTCCTAAGAGGAACAAGTGCCTACATAGACAAATAAGAGTGGTAACATGTAAATAACTATAACATCAGATCATCGGTAAAACATGAAAATGGTAAACACCAAATCAATAGAAAATAAAATTAAGAATGTAACAGAAATTAGTTAAGAAGAAATGAAAACATATTTTACAAGGACTCAGTGAGAGAAGAGGTTAATTCTTTGTAAAGACAAATAAGATTAAGAAATTCTTAACCAAAGAAACCAAAAGAGAAAGAACATTGAAATTAATAAAACAAGAGATGAAAATGGAGAGGTTGTAACAGACAGCAATTAAAAAATATCATTAGAACACACGGTAACAACCTGTATTTCACAAAATTGGGGAATCTAAAAGGAAAAGGGTAGATTTCTAGCAGCATGTGATGTAACAAAATTAAATCAAAATGTAAGAAACAACCAGGTATGGAGGTCCTCACATTTAATTCTTCAGATCTCTGTGAGATAGAGGACAGCCTGTTCTACATAGCCAGTTCCAGGCCATTTGTGGCTATAAGAAGACCTTGCCCCAACACCCCATCCCCACAAAAAGATAAATATTTTTTATAGATCTGTAGCAAGCAATAATATTGAAGGAGTAATTTTTTTCAATTTCAGATTAGTAAAAGCACAAACCAGACATAGCCACTGTTGAATAGTCCCTGAAACTGAAAGAACGAACACCAATGCTTCTCAGTCTACCCCAAAAGACAGAAAAAGATCACTATCAAAGTAATTTTATGAAGCCAATATTAAAACAATTTAAAGACACAATGAAAATGAAAATTATACATGAAGCTCCATTATGAAAATAAATGCACAAATTATCAAATAATAGTTGCAAATGAAAATCAAGAACATGTCAAAGGGATGTTTCATTATGATCAACTTGTTTTTTTTTCCAGAGACAAGGGGATAATTCAACATATATAAATGAATAAATAATTCATCATGTAAATAGACCCAAGGACAGAAATCATATGTTCAGAGGCAAAAAATCATATGTTCAACACAATAAATGCAGAAAAAAAAGCTTTTGAACACATCCAAGACAACTTCATGATTAAAGTCCCAAGGATACTATAAACTGAAGGAACTTATATCAATATAATAAGGGCACACAAAATAAACTTATATGGGTGTAGTAAATAAATACTCAAATCATTTCTTCTAAAATCAGCAACAAGTGTTTATACTTCCCAACTCTTATTCAATATAGATATTGAATTCTTAGCAACAGCAGTAAGACAAGAAAGTGAGGGCTAGAGAGATGGCTTAGGGTTAAGAGCACTGGCTCCTCTTGCAGAGGACTTTTGTCAGTTCCAAGTTCCCACATGGCAGCTAACAACCATGCATAACTCCTGTTCTAGAGAATCTGATGCCTTCTTCTGACCTCCACAGACATTACACGACACAGGTGCACTTACATACAGACAGGCAATCCACTCATACACATAAAATAAAAATAATAGGTAAAATAAAACAGATGAGGAAATAAAAGAGATACAGATAGAAGAGGAATAATTGCAACTATCCTTGTTTGAATATTATATATTTCTATATATAAGAGAACCTAATACCTCCACCAGAAAACTCTTAGAGCTGATAAACCTTTTAGCAAACTGGCATAAAAGAAAATTAGCATACATAAAACAGTAGTCTTCATATTTTCCACTAACAAACATGCTTAGAAAGAAATCAGGGAAACACCCATTCATGCCTATCTTTTTAAAAAGGAAAAGACAAGTCAGTGCAAGCTCAAACTGGAAAAAAAAATCCCAGCAAGGACATTGGAAAGAAGTTCTTATGATATGGATAAGAAATTCCAACCCAGCCTAAGGAACTTTTGGCACATGATGGCTGCTGGGAGGGGAAGAGACAGTGTCTTAAAGGAATGGAAATTTTGTTGGGCCCAGTGGCTAGACCCACACTGAAGGACATTTAAGGACATAAATCAGACTCTGTAGGAAGTACACACACACACACACACACACACACACACACACACACATATTTATAAAATTGGGCTGGGGCAGTAGTTGGAAGTTTGGACTGCGGGATATCTACTCTAAATACCATCAACTACATTACATGAAAATGACAGAAATTGAATTTAAAAAAAAAACAGAAAGCTTGAAATAAAACCTAACCAAGGAAGTGCAAAACTTCTATAACAGAAACTTTTAAACACTAAAGAAATTACGGATGATACTATTAGATGCAAAGACCTCTCATGATCATGGTTTGGAAGAATCAGTATTGTGAAACTGGCTATACTACCTAAAACCATCTACAGATTTAATAAAACCTCCATCAGTATCCCAATGTGATTCTTCATGAAAATAGACAAAAGTTCATAAAATTCATAAGAAAGCATAAAATGTCCCAGATACCCAAATCCATCCTGAGAAAATTTAATAATCCTGGAGATATCAACATACTAATAAAGTCAGCAAGTACCAACACAAAAATTTTTGAAGACATATATAAATGGAATAGCACAGAGGATCCAGAAATAAACCCACAGAGCTAAAACCACTTGATGTTTTAAAAGGTTATATAAGTATGTGTGTGTGTGTGTGTGTGTGTGTGTGTGTGTGTGTGTGTGTGTGTCCACAGAGGCCAGAGAGGAGGTTCAGATCTGTTGGAGCTGAAGTTGCAAGAGGTTATGAGTTAACTACTGTGGGTGTTGTGAACCAAAGTCAGGTACTCTATAAGAGTAGTAAGTGCTTTTAACTGCTAATCCATGTCTCTGGCCCTTAACTACTTTAAAACACATTGAATGGAAGACAAAATCATCAAATGATGCTAACAAAATTGAAAATCAATACCTAAAAGAATGACGCTAGATCCCTATTTCTCAACATACACAAATTTAGATCTATGTGGATCAAAGACTTAATATATCATCTGAAATTATTAGAAGAAAAAAATTAAGGGCAATCCTTCAAAATGCAAACTTAGCAAAAAAGTTTAACAATATGACTATAGACACTCAAAAAACAATGTTAAAAATTGACAAATGGTATGTCATAAAATTAAAAAGATTCTGAAACAGACAGTAAATAGATAATTATGTAAACAGACACACTAAAAATGGGAGAAAATATTTACCAGCAATACAAATTAATACCTAGAATATGTAAAGGACTCCAAAATCTAAGCAATAAAAAATAAAGCAAATCAATCAATAAATGATGTGATATAATGAAGAGATTATTCCCAAAAAATGAAGTGCAAATTAAAACTACATTGAGATTTTACCTTACCCACATCAGAATGGGAGTTATTAAGAAAACGTGCCCACAAAAATTTAGAGAAAGTGGAAACTTTATACTCTACTCCTGGGAACTAAGTCAGTCAATGTGAAAGTCAGTATGGAAGTTCCTCCATATACTGAAAAACAACTACACAAGTTTACCAACAGATGTGTATTTACCCAAATATTCCATGTCAACACATCACACAATTATTTGAATATACATTATATTGCAGTATTAGTTACAATATATTAAGTTATAGAATGAACCTGTGTGCCTCACAAATAATGGATAAAGAAAATGTAATACAGAAAGACAAATATCATAAATTCTTTTTAAAAATTTGTTTAACAACCACATAATTAGTAGAATCATTTCATTACAACAGCATTGACATAGTCAATCAGTTTCCAGAGCATAGATGCATCTCTTTCAAAAGTGGCTGTAAATTTTTAGATTCACAGTGTTGAATTAATAGAGTTATACATTATTATACTCTGCATAAACCCTAAAGGATATAAAATTGAATGAAGCTTTAAGCTTTAAATAAGAGCTACATTTAATTTTAAAATACACTCTTTCATACAGAAAAACTCATTTTTAATGTAACTAACACTTAGATGTTTGCACATGCATCGCTAATCTCTATATATTTGATTATTGCTGGTCACAGTCTGTTACTTTCTGAGATCCTTGGCATCTGAGCATGGATAAAAAGGTAGCTTTCAATGGTAATGTTATTTATATCTATTAATTAACATGAAGCAAATTTTGTTGTTTCTTCCTCAAGTATAACTCATTTTTTGTTTATTGAATTTTGTGTATTTCATACAGAACATACCAAACAATCTAATCTTTATGACCGCATTCCAAATGACACCCTCCCATACACCCGCCCCCCAACGTGGATCCCATATAATCTGTCATACCTGTTACTGTCCACTGTGTTGTCAGTGCCCTCAACAGTTCCTCAGTACTAGTCCATCTACTGAGTCTAGTCAGCCTATCTAGAGTTCCTTGTTTTAGAATGATTAGCTCTTCCTCATCTAGCAGCAATTGGTTGCCAGCAATCCTTTACATAAGATTGGGCTCTGCTGTTCATTTTCCCAGTTCTACCCTGGATTACTGTCTGGGAGTCTCTTGGGACACTCTGTCCAACAAGTTAAAGAAAGGTATCTCCTGTCTGGCATTGCAGCTTGTTATGTAGCCTTTAGCAATACACATGGATTCTTAAAAAATTATATTGACCCCTTTAATCTTTTGTTCTACTTTCCTTTTGGGTGTTTAAGACCATAGAGTTGACCCAGATAAGCCAATTTATTTTACTCTTAAGGTCCTTTGAAGATCTGTTCCTCAGGGGTCACATGGGCTTGGGAGGATCCCCTGGTTGCTTTCTTTTACCAGTTCCATCTATGTGAAGATAAGTAAAAGGTCCTTCTCGACCATGCCTGGCTTTGCTTGGAAGCATGGAGGAAATGTTTCCTCTGTATTGACCCTCCTCTTTGTAGACTGGACACTGGTTCATGTCCATCTGGTGGGATTTCCTCGTCTGCCTTGATCAAGAGGACAGGTGACTCACCACAGATATAGGACATTTTGAGAGATAATCAATAGTCCCCTGGAACTTAGTCGACCTTGGAGGGCAAGGAGAAAAACTGTCCTTTAAGTCCCTCTGACCAGATTAGTATAGGCCTCAAATTAGGGCTGTTTAACAGCCAAGAAGGTTAGTTCCACCAGTCTGGTACTTTTAATTACCATGTATTTTGTAGACAAGGCTTGGCCAAAAAACAAAATTTCTCAGATTAACCTTGACTACACATATATTATGCTCCTTGAGCTAGCTGTATGTTTAATTTGAAAGTAAGTTATTGAACTAATATGGTTCTCTCTGTTTTTTAAACTAATTAGGCATTATTTATCTCTCTCACTGTCTAACCTTTCTACCATGGTTTCCCCATTTAAAGTACCCCCGTTGTTCTCATTTATCCCTTAATAATATTCTTCTACTATGCTCCCATCTCACTTGAGCTCCTTCTTTCCCTTTAACACCGTGGTTCCTTGTATAACCCTCTCTCCCCTCTCCCATTAAAATAACCCTATTTTTATTCCTATCTCCCTTATTAGAACTGGTTTCCTAGTGTTCTTCTCTTTCAGGTTCTTTCTTTTCTTTTAGCTCCCTGGTTCCTTTCCATTTTCCTTGTTCCTGTAGTTGTCTGGATACATACTCATGTATAAGGATTTGGTGACAGAATTCACATATGAGGGAGAACATATGCTGTTTGTTTTCCCGAGTCTATATTACTTCACTCAGTATAACAGTTTCTAGTTCCATCCATTTACCTGCAAATTTCATGATTCCATCTTTCTTTACTGCTGAGTAAAACTCCATCATAGACATGAACCACATTTTCATATCCACTTGGCAGTTGGGGGACACTTAGGTTGCTTCCATCTCTTAGCTATTGTAAAAAGAGCAGCAACAAACATGGATGTACAAGTGTCTCTGCAATAGGATGAGTTCTTTGGGTATATGCCAAGGAGCAGTTAACTGGGTTAAATGGTAGGCCCATTTGTAGTTTTTTAAGAGTTCTCCATATTGCTTTCTATAGGGGGTTAAAAATGTTTGCAATCCCACCAGCAGTTTATGAGCATTCACCTTTCTCCTCATCCCTCCAACATTTGGTATCATTTGTTCTCTTGATCTTAGCCAGTCTGACTCTGGTAAGATGAAATCTTAAAGTGGTTTTAATTTGCATTTCCCTAATTACCAATGATGTTGAACACCTTTTAAGATGCTTCTGAGCTGTCTTTATTTCTTCTTTTGAGAACACTCTGTTCAGCTCCTTAGCCCATCTTTTAATTAGGTTGCTTCCTTTCTCGATTCTTTGTTTCTTGAGTTCATTATGTTCATTATGATAAACCTCTGTCAGATGCATTGTTGGTGAAGATTTTCTCCCGTTCTTTGGATTTTCTCTTCCCTTCCTTGGTTGCTTATTTTGATGTATAGAACCTTTTCAGTTTAATGAGGTCCAATTTGTTTATTCTAGACTTTGTTTCCTGAGCAATTGATGTCTGGTTTAGAAAATCATTTCCTACACGTGTACTGTTTCTTGTAGGTTATCGCCAATGTTTTCTTCAAACATTTTCAGAGTTACAGGTTTCACATTGAAGTCTTTGATCCATTTGGAGTTGACTTTTGTGCAAGGTGAAAGATAGGGGTTTAGTTTCATTTTTCTACAGGTGGAGATCCAGTTTTGCCAGCAACATTTACTGAACATGCTGTCTTTCTTCCAGTGAATGTTCTTGACCCATTTGTCAAATATCAGGTGGCTGAAATTACATGTACTCATATTTGGGTCTTCAATTTTATTCCATGAACTATGGGTATATTTCTGTGCCAGTACTATGTTGTTTTTATTACTGTAGCTCTGTAATACAGTTTAAAATCTGGTATAGTAATCCCCCCAGCATGGCTCTTAGTGCTGAGGATTGCTTTGGCTATCCGAGGTATTTGTGCTTCCCTATTAATCTTAGGATAATTTTTTCCAACTCTGTGAAGAATGTCATGGGGATTTTGATCAGCATTGCATTGAATCTATAAATGGCTTTTGGTAGGACGGTCATTTTCACAATATTAATTCTTCTAATCCATGAGCATGGGAGGTCCTTCCATCTTCTGATGTCTTCCTCAATCTCTTTCTCTAAAGTTTTAAAATTTTTGTTGTAGAGGTCTTTAATATCTTTGGACAGGTTTACTCAGAGATATTTTTTTTATGCAGCTATTGTGAAATAGGATATTTCCATGTACTCTTTCTCCAGGTGTTTGTTATTGGTATTTAGAAAGGCTACTGACTTTTGTAGATTAATTTTGTAACATATCCACTTTACTGAACATGGTAATAATTTCCAGGAGTTTTCTGGTGGAATTTTTGGCATTTATTAGATATAATATCATACCATCTGCAAAAGGGATAATTTGGCCTCTTCTAATTATTACTCCTTTAATTTCCTTCACTTGTCTTAATACTCTTTCAAGAGTTTCAAAAACTATGTTAAAAAGGAATGGAGATAGTGGACAGCCTTGCATGGTTCCTGATTTTAATGGGAATGCTTCCAGTTTTTCTGCATTTAGAATGAAATTGTATGTGGGTTTGTTGTATATGGCTCTGATTATGTTGACATATGTTCCCTCCTGTACAATTTCCTCTAGGACTTTGAACATGAATGCATGTTGAATTTTGTCAAAGGATTTTTCTGTATCTATTGCAATGACTTTGTGGTTCTTGTCTTTGAGCCCATTTATATGATTTATGACATTTATTGACTTATGTATATTGAACCATCCCTGAATCTGTGGGATAAAGCCAACTTGATCATGGTGGATGAACTTTTTGATGTGTGTCTGTATGTTTGCCAGTAACTTGTTGAGAATTTTTGCATCTATGTTCATTAAGGATATGGGTCTATAGTTTACTGTTTTGGCTGCATCTTTACCTGGCTTTGGTATTAGAGTGATGCTGGCTTCAAGGAAGGAATTTGGAAGTTCTCCCTCCATTTCTGTCTTTTTGAATAACTTAAGTAGTATTGAATATGGATCTTCTTTAAAAGTCTGGAAGACTTCTACTGTAATTCCATCTGGTCCTGGGGTTTCTTTTAGTTGGGAGGTTTTGTATTACTGTTTCAACTTCTTTATGTGTTTTGGGTCTGTTAAGCTGTTGATCTCTTCTTGGTTTTATTTGGGTGGTTCCCATGCTATTAGATACCAGTCCATTTCTTTTAGGTTTTCAAATTTAGTAGTGTATAAGTTTTTAAAGCAATCCCTTATAATGTTCTGGATCATCTCTGATTTTGTTGCTTTGAGGAACTCTTTCTTTCTTTTGGTTAACTGGCCTAGTGGGCTGTCAGTCTTGTTTCTCTTTTCATAGAACCAGCTCTTGGATCCATTGATTCTTTGTACTTTCTCTTTGTTTCTACTTCAATAGTTCCTGCACTGATTTTTGTTATTTCTTCTTGTCTGCTGGGTTTTGGTTTCATTTGATGTTCCTTTCAAATATCTGAAGTTGCAATGTTAAGTCATTTATTTGTGTGCTTTCTGATTTTTTAATGTAGGCATTTAGAGCTGTAAACTTCCCTCTAAGGACTGCTTTCAACGTGTCCCAGAGGTTTTTGTTGTGTTGTATTGTTCTTTACATTTATTTCCAGGAATACTTTATTTCTTTCTTAATTGTTACATAGACCCATTCATCTTTCAGGAGTGTGTTGTTTAATCTCCATATGTTCATGTACTTACTAGGGTTTTTCCAGTGCTGATTTTCAGCTTCTTTGCATTGTGGTCTGATAGAATGCATGGAATTTTTAGTCTTTTTGCATTTGTTGAAGTTTTTTTGTGACCCAATATATGGTCGATTTTTGGAGAAAGTTCCATGGGATAGAAATAGAATAGAATAGAAAGTATATTCTTTGGTGCTTGGGTAGAATATTCGGTAGATGTCTGTCAGGCCCATTTGATGTATGGTATTGTTAAATTCAAATGTCTCTCTGTTAATTCTCAGTTCTGTTGACCTACCTAATGGAGACAGTGGGGTACTGAAGTCCTCTATTATTAATTGAGTTGGGATTGATCTGGATCTTAAAGTCCTGTAGTACTGATTTTAAGAAATTAGGTGCAACAGAGTTTGGTGAATATATGTTCATGATTGTAAAATATTCTTGGTCAATTGTTCCTTTGATCAGGATGAGTGGCCCTCTTTATGTCTTCTGATTAGTTGTAGTTTAAAGTCTATTTTGTCAGAAATTAGAATTGCAACACCTGCTTTTTTCTTAGTACCATTTGCTTGGTATAATTTTTTTCATCCTTTCACCTTAAGGTAGTGTTTGTCCTTGAAAGTGAGAAGAGTTTCTTGCAGACAACAAAAAAATGGGTTTTGTTTCTTAACCCATTCAACTAGTCTGCGTCTTTTGACTGGAGAGTTCAGCCCATTGATATTTAAAGTTATTAATGAAAGACGCGTTTTTATTCCTGTCATTTTTTATTTCTATTCACATTCTTGGTCTAGTTGTGCATTTCGATAGCTATACCTTCATCAAGTTTCTTTCCAGAACCCCTTTGGGTATGGTTGTTCCTTTCTGCAGCTCTTTGCATTGTTTCAAGAGCTCTCTGAAGGGCTGGTTTTGTGGACATTAATTCTTTCAGCCTATTTATCTTATGGAAGATTTTTCTTTCTGCTTAGACTATAATAGATCTTTTGGCTTGGTAATGTAATCTGGGTCTGCATCTGTGATAATTTAAAACTGGGAATACTTTGCTCCAGGATCTTCTGGTTTTCATAGTTTGCACTGAAAAGTCAGCTATAATTCTGATCAGTTTTCCTTTATATGTGACTTGTTCATCTTTTGAAACTTTCAGTATTCTCTCTTTGTTTAGTGATTTTACTATCATGTCCTGTGGAAAGTTTCTTTTCTGGTCCTGTCTATTTGGTATTCTATATGCTTCTTGTATTGTATAGGCATGTCTTTCTTTAATTTTGGGAAATTTTCTTCTACAATCTTGATGAAGGTCTAGTCCATACAATTATCCTGAGATTCTTGTCTTTCCTGTATGCCTGATTTGTTAGTTTTGTCTTTGTATGGTGTCACACAATTCCTGCATATTCCATTCTTGTGTTTTCTTAAATTTTCCTTAACCTTTGCTTGAGTGGCCTAATTGTTCAGTTTATCATCCAGTCTTGATATTCTGTTTTCCATTTCATTCATCCTATTGATGAGGCTTTCTCCTGTCATTTCTTATTGACTTACTGAGTGTTTCACTTCCTTCTTAATTTCAGCCTGAGTATTCTTCAATATTTCTAACTCTTTTTTGAATTCATTCAAAATTTTATCGCTACCTTCTTTCAGTTCTTTGATTTCTTTCTTTGTGTGTTCTTTAAATTCACTGCATTATTTTATCATGTTTATAATTGTTCTTTTGAGTTCCATGCCCTGTGTTATCTCTAGGGTGTTCTCATTGTACTCCCCTAGAGGACTGTTGGTACTTGGTGGGTAAATATTATTTTGGCTTTTCATGTTATGATTTTTTTCTCTGTGGCTTTGACATGTGGATTTCTTTTGTAGTTTTTGGTTCTTGTATGAGACTCAATCCTACCTTTGTTGAGTTTATGCCTGCTTCCTGCTTCTTTTTGTAAACTTTATGTGCCTTTGTTGTTTACCTGTTGGGCATGAAGTGCTGGTTGATCTACACTTCAGGTTCTCTATTTTAATTTTATATTGGAGTGGCAAAATTGCTTTCGTCTTGATGTTCAGGAGTTTCCAAAGAGGCCCAATTTGGATGAGGATCAGATGTTCTCTTTCTCCTAAGGTCTGGATCCCTCCAGGAAAGATTCTGGCCTCAGGAATTTGAGGGCTAGGTTGGCCTGGGAGCAGGGAAAGGTGCTGGACCCAGGAAACTGGTGGCTCTGCCACCCAGGAATGAAAAGGGAGGTGGGTGCGAGAAGAGGCCCGTGGGCTCCTGGAGACTACAAGGAGGAATTAGGTTTGTCTGTATGCAAAGGATGAGGAAGCAGTGGAGATTCTGGGCTTAGAGGTCAGCCCATGGGTCTGGAGTGACATGACAAGAAATGGGCCAGTACCCAGGCTAGGAGGAGAGATGGGGACCTGGGAGCATGAATGAGGTTGGAAGAGTCAAGACACAGTGGGCACAGCCAAACTTACCCTGGAAAGGTGCTGGCTCCAGGAAGTTGTGGGTCTGGGTGGCCCAGAGATTCAAAGGAGGATGGGGACTAGAGGAAGGAATTAGGTTGTTCTGAAGGCAAAGGATCCAAAAGTAGTGGGGAGTTTGGGCCAAGAGGTCAGCCCAGAGGTCTTGGGTGACAAAAAAAAAGAAAAGAAATGTGCCAGTCCTTCTGCTAGAAGGAGATATGGGCGGGGGAGGTGGGAAGGTGAATGAGGCTGGAGGAGTCAAGGTGCAGTGGTCACGGCCAAACTTATTCAGGAAAGCTGACAGCTCCAGGAAGCTGTGGGGCTGGGCTGCTCCTAGATGCAATGGGAGGTGGGGACTAGAGGGAGGAATTGGGTTGGTCTGGATGCAAAGGATCAGGAAGCAGTGGGGAGTTTGGGCCAAGATGTCAGTCCAGAGGTCTGGGGTGTCAAGACATAAAATGTGCCAGTCCCCCTGCCAGGAGGAGAGATGGGGTGGGGTAGCTGGGAGGGTGATTGATGCTCGGGAGTCAAGGGACAGTGGGAGCAGCAGCCAAACTTATCCAGGAAAGCTACTACTCCAGGAAGCTGAGAGGCTGAATCTGTGGAACTTTCAAAGTTATACTGCCTTATGTTGTAACAATATTAACATGGGATCTTGTGCATAAGAAATGGAAAGGTTGTGTTTTTATAGTGACCTGT
The DNA here is from genome assembly GCF_000622305.1 of Nannospalax galili. Classification (NCBI taxonomy): domain Eukaryota; kingdom Metazoa; phylum Chordata; class Mammalia; order Rodentia; family Spalacidae; genus Nannospalax; species Nannospalax galili. Next base: position 4,028,109 of record NW_008358101.1, read on the forward strand.
TTTTGTGTCAAGTGGATAAGGTATGGATTGTGCTGAATAGTTTTAGTTGTAAACTTGACACACTTGGGAAGAGACAACTTTACTTGGGGAATTTCTTCTACTGGATTGGCATTACGTACATGTCTGTGGAGGATTTTCTTGATTTTTGAGTGATGTGGGAGGGCTCAGCCTACTGCGGATGGTGCCACAGTAGATGGTCCAATGTTTTACTAAAAAGCAGGCTAAGCACAGGCCAGAGAAGCAAGCCAGTAAGCAGTGTTCCTCCATGATGTGTGTCCCAGGTTCCTTCCCTGAGTACTTGTGTTGGCTTTCTTTGATGATTGACTATGCTGTATGCCAAATAAACCCTTTATTTCCCAAGTTGGTTTTTGACCATCGTTTTTATCTCAGCAATAGATAAGCTCATTAAGACATATATATTGTGAATATTTTGTTTATTTTCCGAAATGAGGCAGCTGGGGTGATGTTTGCATGGGTAAGAGTGCTGGATGTACAATCATGACATCCTGACTTTGAAAGCCAGCATCCATGTAAAGAACTAGGCATAACTTCGCATCTCTGTAACCCCTGTATTGGAGCAGAGACAAGCAGATACTAAGGGGACACTGGGCAGACAGTCCAGCCTAAATGATGACATGCTGTATTTCTAAGACACATTCCAAGTATGTCTTGATAAAAAAAAAAAAAAAAAAAAAACAAAAACCTGACTCTTAGCTTCCATTCTAAAGTCAAAAGCAGACACAAACTGCTGAGCACATGTTCCTCTTTATGTCTATAGGAACTGTACTCTTAAGCAAGTTTTGGCCACTCTTTATTGAATCATTTCATTCTTCATTGAAACAGTATCTTCAGCATGAAATGGGCAAGTAGAAGTCAAGACCTACCCTTATCTTATCGGAAAATCTTGCCCTTTTAACCCCTTGCTGAGAATATCATACACATTTAATTTCTCTTATCATTGCCAAGGAGAAAAGTATTCTACTTTCAGAGCTTTGATATGTTAAACATGTATATAATATTCATATACTGCCATTGGTAGAGGGCAAAGAGGGTTCCTGAGGGATTAGGTTCATATACCCAGGTCACAAGAGAAGCAAATGGCTTGTGAGCTTGCTTCCATTATAACTTTTTGGTAACAAGTTTATATAAGATCAGACTATGTCCATATTGTAAAAGTCATTCCTACAGCTCACCCTTCTTTGTTTTATAAAAGAAGCATGTCCTTATTGCAATAGAAGGCTTTTCTAGAATAGTCATTCTCTTGTTTGTTAAATCAAAGAATCATGTCCATGAGGATGGTGATGGAAATCCTCTGTTTATGGTGCCATGTGCTTGAGGAGTGCCATGATGTCATTTTGGGGAATTTTCTGGAAAGGATGGCCCAGGCAAGCAGCACCACACAAAGAAGGCACACAGTGAGGTGATTTTTCTTGCAGTTGAAATGCATTGGGAATCTCTCTTCTATTGCCTAGCTGTTGTCATCTGATGCAACTGTACCACACATATGACCCAGAGAGGTCTGTCACAGAAAGTAAAGATGTAGAACCTCAGAGTAAATTAATGAGGGGAACAGGGTTCAGTCATTTGTTGTCTCTAAAGAGAGTTTATAAGAACACCATGGGTCTGAGAGATGCATTAGTATTCTCTCTAGTCCCTATTCCATTATGTTTTAAGAGCTTCAGGTGTAGTGAGCCTATGATGGATATGTCACTGTGAGCTGGTCATTTCACAGACATGCTCTGTAATAGTCTCAGTGTGTTGCAAAAAGAAGCTTATTTGATAAGGAGCGACAGATATACTTGTATGTAAATATACATATTTATCATACAGTAAGAACTTATATTTGTTTAGGGATGTGACAAATGTAAAGTTTTCTCTAGAATCTGGTCTCTCCAGCCATGTGTTTTTTTCAGGGCCACATACTCATTCCCTCCTGTTGAGCAGGCTCTAAATCCAAGGAGATAGTTGTTGATTACCCCCAAGATAATAGTGCTACCACTATACTGATAGAGATAGTTTACTGTGCCAGGAATTTTTGTGGCTATTTGGCTTTACCGTTGTAGATAGACAGTGAATGACCATAAAGAAAAAGATTTCTAGGCTTCTGAGAACTTGTTCATGAACTCACAGCAGTGGTTACGACATGCACAAGACCCATTCAATTTCCAAACAGACAAAAACTATGGAACTTGGGAAATGGGTAAGAAGCCCCAACTTTAGCAGAGAAACTAATGGCAGCTCATGGGTGAGGGAGAGTGGGTCTCCTTTAAGGGCATGACACTAGATAGGCTGACCAGGCTCCACTGGATGAACTCACACTGATGAACACCTTGGGTCACAAACTTGACTTTATGGGCCTTAACATGTATGACAGATGCATGAAATCCATTGAGGGGTTTATGGGGGTACAGATAGAGGAGGATACATAAAAAGCATTTAGGCATTTAATTTTGAAATACTATATTAGTTGGTTTGATTACAGATTGTACATGGTATAATTTAGGGAATGTCATGAAAGAGATGAACTTCCTAAAGTTGGCAAAAAGAAATAATAGTATTACATGTATATGGGGCAGTTATCTGTTTTGATTTGGTTTGGGACCCTCATTACAGAGAAAACAATTAGTAAGTGTTTTTAAACAGCTATAGCACATTTATTTGTTTGAGGAATAGCAAAAATAAAGCTTTAAAATGTCTCATCATGTACATAAGTCAATTTAAAACCACCACAGGAATTTATGTGAGTTACATATTTATCAAAGCCCATTAAGATGAACACCTATATTTGATTTTCTTTGGGATGATAGGGCTCAAGATTGGCAGTCAGATCAGACTGGATAATTTGTTGAGTTTGTAACTGTGATAATTGAAATTTTGCTGATTTTATTCTGCAAGGAGGCCAGTTAATTCTGTATGGGATCAAAAGCTTTGAAATGAAAACAGAATCAGTTTATCTATGAAGGAAGTTTTGAATAGATGTAAATACTGACAATAAAAAGGACCCTGAGGAATGAGCCATGGTGGCTTGAAATGATAGTGGGCTGTCTTGAGCCAGTTCGTGACAGTCTGTCGGGGAACTGGAAGGCAAAAGAGCAGCTATGCCATTTCTCCACTGCGTGGTATTTGCTGCTCCAGGGCTTATGAAAAAGTGATATACTCTGTCATCATTACATCACATATGGTTTCTTTGCCTGATTTATTGAATCCAACTGAAAAAATATTAAATGTACACGGACAGAAGACTTGTCTAGGAAGTAATGAAATTCAATGCGTGGAGAAGTGAAAGGAATATTGTCTTATAAAACAGCAAAAGTTATCTGCTAATTTTCCAAGGTCTGTAAAAGAAAGTTGAAATTATATTGAGAAAGGAAAAAATAAATAATATGATTTTTTCCAGTACGTTGGGTAGTTTTTGTTCAGTCCTTTTGAAAAAGAGCAATAAATTGTTTCCTTGGGTTAAACATATTTTATGTTTAGATGTATTTGATGAAAATAACCATTTTAAAATTCTGAAACAGAAAGGGGTATTTTAAAAACAAATAAACAGAGGTCAAGTCTTTAGGCTAGATCGTGTTCATATGGTAAAAGTCAGTCCTACAGTGAGATTCATTGAAAGACCCTGTCTCAAGTAGTAAGGCAGAGATCAATAGAGGAAGACACCTAAATATTTTCCTCTGGTTTCTGCATGTGTTTGAATGGGAATTCACATCCACACACTCATATACCACACAAACATACAACACACATACTATACACACACACACACACAGACTCACACACACACACACACACACACACACCAAAAAATCTTTTTTTTTTTTTTTCGGTCTTTTTGATGCAGTGTCTCCCTGTAGCCCCAGCTGTCCTAGAACTCACTATGTAGACCAAGCTGACCTTGAACTCACAGAGATCCGCCTGCCTTTGCTTCCCAAGTGCTGGGATTAAAGGTGTGCGTCACCACACCCAGCTCAAAAAATCCTTTTTAAAAAGTAGAAAATAGTTTTTAAAGCATCAATCTAAAGGAATAACTTGAAATATGTTCTTTATTAGGCAGAATAAATTTTCTGTTTTTGAACATAAGTCCTAGTATAATGTAGTGGACTGGGTAGCCAGCCACCTAGAAACAGGAAAAGGAAAAAGACAGTGAACGAATTCACTCTTGAGTAGAATAAAAATAGTTAGTTAAATATACCAAAGAAGGCAGTAGATAAAGAACCACCCGTGCCACAGGGCAATTTCCTGGGGGTTGGGGGTTTCCATTTGGCATAAATACTTGTTTGGTTAGGTTGAGTTTCTGCATAGAATTACATGCAGTTTTCTTGCATGTCATATACACCATGTGAAGAAGGGGCATGCACAAGGGGAGTGTGGTCATTTAAATGAGATATATTCCATATAAGCTCAACTATTTGAACACCCAGTTGGTGGTATTGTTTGGAAGATTATGGGAACTTTATGAGGGACTTTGCTGAAGGAGTTTCATCTCTGGAAGCAAGCTTGGAGAATAGTTTATTGAATTTATGTGTATTTCATATACAACATCTAAATTATCTCTATATCCCCTTCCCCACTGTCATATTACCATAGCACCTCCCCTGGTTTTCATGCATTCTGTCATTTATATTAAGGTCTATTCAGAAAAGTGTCCGTGACATTCCTCAGTGGTCTAGTCAGCCTATCTAGACTCACTCCCTTAAGGAAGATCAGCCTTTCCTCACCCAGTAGTAATCAACTGCCCAATAGTTCTTCAGCTAAGACTGGGGCCTACTGCCCAATTTCACAGTTCTAGGCTGGGTTTTGTCTGAGTTTGCTGGCTCTTCTGTATTTTGGCACCATTACGGCAAGTTCATATAAGCAAGGTCCCAGCACCCTGTAAGTCATGAACCTCTTCCTGACTCTTAACAATATTTCAGCCCCTCTTCTGCAGTGGTCTCTGAGTCCTGGGTTCATTGTCTTCTGTTGCATGAGGGAACTTCATTGATGAGAGTTGAAAGATTCATTAGTATTCTCTCTACCCCTTGCTCCACTATGTGCCATGAGTCTTAGATATAGATGTTCCATTGTAGATGTGTCCCTTAGGGTTGGGCATTTCACAGACATTTAATCTCTTCATGTGACCAGTTGTGGAACCTTTTATGTGTTGCGAATGAAACTTCTTTGATTAGCGATGACTGGGTACTTGTCTGTAAATATAATGCATGCTCACTCTGCTTTGTGTTTGTGGTGGAAGATGAGATCTCTCAGCTTCGTGTCATCACGTCTGTTACTATGCCATAATTAACTCTACCACCAGAATCATAAGCCAAAAGAAACCCGTCCATAAGTTGCGTTTGGTCATGGAGTATTTAATAGCAATAAAAGGTAACTTACACAGCTCGTATAAGGTCTGAGAAGGTTGGCATGTAGTACTGTGTCTGGAATTTCCCATTGTGCCAGTCATACCAGGCAATAATGGCCATTCAAATCAGGGCCATACAAATAAAAACAGTCCTTGTTCAAAAGTTCAGTTCTGATCAAAAGCTTGATTCACAGCGGGTAGGACTTCAGCACTGTAGTGCCAGGTTACAGCATTCCAAGGTTAGCAGGCACTTTGAAATTACTTGACCACTCTTATAAAAATTCCTACTGGAAGTACTGACTTCATTTTCTATTCTCTTATTAGTCACCTTCTCTCCACAAACAATGTCCTAGGTTCTGTTATTTTCAATTCATATGAATTTTGTAGAGGGTTGGCGCTGTAGTTCTCATCCACTCAACAGCTACTTCAGCAACAAAAAAATATGTTCAGGTCATAATCCCCAGTTCCATAGAATGTGATCACATTTGGAAATAGTTATTGTGTGTGGCATGAACTAGCATTATCTCATAGCAGAAGAGAGTAAGTTTCTAACCTTATCCATCAAATGACATTTATGAGAATGTCACTCAAAAGAAGACCATAAAGACAGAAGGGAAAAGATTCATTGATAAACCAAGGAACACGTGAGGCTAGGACAAAAGCTAGATATACGATATATA
>NW_008358101.1:4034344-4038765 GCF_000622305.1 Nannospalax galili
ATTATTATTATTACAAGGCCATTTAAAATGTTTATTCATCTAATATCACTTTTAAAAATGATATTTGAAATGTGTAAAATGCTAGGGAATAACAAAATTTCTGGTAATATATAATTAAGTAGTCGCTATAATTATATTATTTAAAAATTAATGTAAATATGCTTTTTATTAATGTTATGTAATATAAGGAATTATAAGGTTTTAAGTTAGAAACATTAATAGTATGGTTAGTGGCTGGAGAGATGACTCAGTGGTCAAAAGCACTTGCTATTCTTCCAGAGGTCACGAGTTTAGGTCCCCACATCTATGTCTGACTGCTCACAACTTTCTCTAACTCCACCTCTAAGGGAACACACATATGGCATACACACACACACACACACACACACACACACACACACACAGAGGTACACATAAATAAATATATAAAATAAGTATGCTTACCATAAAGGTCAAATATGGAAACTGAACTTTTTCTTGATCTGAAATTACTGAACGCACTTTATGTATTAATTAGATTATAAATCTTAAAATAGTTAAATAAGTTTTTAAATCTAAAATTTTGTTGAACTTACTTATAAATATTGCTAAGGGATGAGGATGAGAGTAAAGCAGCAATGCGATTAACATTTCAAAAACTCCAGTTGTGTTTACTAATTTTTCTTGCCAATTTTCTCACCTAACAAGGGCTCTTCTTATTTCTATAATGTAAGATTTAAAGGAACAAAGTCCAATATTGAGGAGTAATTTACCAGTCTTAAAAGCATGATAAAATTTAAATATATAATTTAAATTACTACTGGAAATATATAAACTATTAGTTTTATAGATGCATTTAAATAAATATTGCTTAATTCTGTTTCAAAGTCTGTCCATTACTCATAATTGTTTAATTTGTATTTAAAACTGGACTAAAAAAACTGTATATGTAAAATAAAAAAGGAAAATTATATTTGCATTTGTTATGTCTATATTTGCCAATTGTAATATTTGACTTCCTCTTTGTGTGTTAAGACATCTGTTCCTTGACTTCTTTGAACAATCTTATAGGTTTTACATTCCTACAAATTTTCTTAATTTTGAACAACACTCATTTTTAAGTAGGCTTCAGATTCCAAGACTTACTCTGCATAGACTCAGTATATGTTTTGGAATCCCTTTAATCCAGGGCAATGTATGAAGATTCCTGTGGTCTCTGAATTGGCAGACCACAAAGACTCCACAGATTAATGACATAGAGAAGGGCATTCTAGAAGTGCATCACAGTCTGAAAACATATAGGGATGTACCATTCTAGGTACATGAGACAGATTTGAGTTTGGAAAATAGAGCAGACAATTATGCTTCCATAATCAATAAAACATACGTATAAAGAAAATTGTCAGATTCTTGTGAAGATATTTTCGGAGGTGATGTCTATTACACAAACGCTTAGGTAGGGGTGTCCTGTCACTTGGGAATGATAGAAACATTGCAGGATTTGAGATAACTAGCACACCAGTTATTAAGATTTTTAAGGAAATGACTTCTTAGGAAAAAATGGAAGCTTTTTAAAGCATTTATTTTATCAAGGAATAGAGTCTGCATCCACTGTTACTGATGCCATGGGCATATCAGGCTTTTCATTTTCTCTCTCTAATGTTTTCATTTCAGTGGGAAGCAACTGGCAATCTCTGGAATTCAGTATGTTCATGCCATGCCATTTTGTGAAATTAAACCTCTCTGAACCATGTTTTCCTCGATTAACAAAACACAATTTCTTTGTTTGCTATGAAAATTAACATGGTAAGGTTTTGACGCTGTTAAATTAAGGTGTTTGTATCTACAAAACTCAAAAATTAATTAAATTCTTAAATAAAGCCTTTTGAACTAATTATATTGATATATTTTTGACATTGGATCACCTCTTCAAAACAGTTGTACTATAAATGTTATAAATAAAAATAAGTAAATAAAACAGAAACATTGTAAAGTTTCCCTATTAGGAAATTGTCTCCTAAAGTCCTTTGTTCTTAAATTTTTAAATGCCTTATAAAATTGATAATGTCCTTGTAAAGAGTACATTTAATAGGATAATGCTCAAAAATGAGAATAATTGTTTTGTGAATGATTGTACTAACCTACAAATTATAATTGTGGTAACTTATGAATCAATATGGCACATTTTAATTTTCACCTTTGCCATTATGCAATGAATTTGTCATAATTTTTTGGTGTGAAATGAAGGTAATAACTAGCTAATAATCTAATGCATTTGTCTGCCATTAGCTAAAGTTTCACCCGATAGGCTGAAAACAAATGTACTAAATAAGCTTTAATAAATTAACAGGTATTGACAGGTAGGATGGAATAAAATCTGCTCTGGTGATATGCTTCTCTCTTTGGACATAACAAACTCAGTCCTAGTTGATATATCTAAGCCCATGAGGATTTAAAATGAACCCAAGAAAATAAATGTACATCAGAAGAATCAGAGTACAGAGAGAGAGGAATTTAAGGGTGACAGGATGTCCATTTCACTTGTATGTAGAGCGACAAGAAAATACTCTGGGACTAGTGGCAATTGTTTCTGTCATTTCCAAATGCAGGGAATGATTACCCAGAATGGCTTTTCAGGCTGTTGAAAACCAGTACATCTGAACTGCCTCCTGCACGAAACAACCTCATTATTTGAGTGTGCTGTGCAAGTCAGAGGGATGATCTCTTTTTGTTATTAAAGCATCCCCTTCTTTCATCAGTGCCTCAGTGTTTTCAGTTCTAGTAAAAATGACAAGTAAGCATGAAATAGGGGACTCACTCACATGAACTTTAAATATACAACTCACCTTCCAAGCTTTGTAGACTTTAGTGATTATAAAAAAGAATCCTATTAGGCTGGAGAGATGTCTCAGTAGTTAAGAATACTGACTGTTCTTGCAGAAGAACAGGGTTCAAATCCCAGCACCCACATGGCAGCTAACAACTATCCATAACTCCAGTTCCAGGGGATTTGACAGCCTCTTCTGTCCTCCATGGGCATTGCACAGCACAGGTGCATTTACCTACTTGCAGGCATAACACTCATACACATAAAATAAAAATAGTAAAATATTTGAAAGAAGAAGAATCCTGCTATAAGCATTTGCAATTTCATTTATCTTTTATAAGGTTTTTCATAGGTATTGAGCTTTATGGGAGTGATTATGAGTAAATATCATGGAAATGTAAAACAATACAGTTCTTTTAATATTTTTAAATGTGTATGACTGTTTTGCCTATGTATATGTAAGTGTACCACATGCATGCAATGCCCACACCAGAAGAGGGGTCATATTCCCTGGAACTGGAGTTACAGTTATTAACTACCATGTGGGTGTTGGGTATTGAACTCAGTTACTCTGGAAGAAAAGCAAATGTTCTTAACTTATGAACCTACTTTCCAGTCCCTAAAACAATATAGTTTTAAAATGCAACTTTGATACTATAACTACAATATGCAATTGGTGTGACAGACTAGCTGTGATACTGGATTATTTTATTTGCTGAAAATGAAAGATTACTTACTGAAAAGAGAAAAATGTGAACTTTCAGAAATTCTTACATATATACATATATGGATGATAGATAGATGATAGACAGACAGACAGATAGATGATAGATGATAGAGAGATAGATGATAGATGACAGATAGATAGATGACAGGTAGATAGAATGATATAAGATAGATAGATAGATAGATAGATAGATGGATGATAGATGATAGATAGATAGATGATAGGTAGTTAGATAGATAGATGATAGAGATAGATGATAGATGATAGATAGATGATGATGATAGATAGATAGATAGATGATAGATAGACTGATAGATGATAGGTAGATAGATTGATAGAAGATAGATGATAGATAGATGATTGATAGATGATAGATAGACAGATAGATAGATGATAGATAGATGATAGATGGTAGACAGATAGATGATAGATAGGTAAATAGATGATTGATAGATAAATAGATAATAGATAGATGGATGATAGATAGATAGAGGATAGATAGATAGATGATTGATGACAGATAGATGATAGATAGATGATAGACAGACAGACAGATGATAGATGATAGATAGATAGATGATAGATAGATGACAGATAGATAGATAGATAGATAGATAGATGATAGGTAGATAGATAGATAGGTAGATAGATAGATAGAGGATAGATAGATAGATAGATAGATAGATGATAGATGATAGATAGACAGATAGATGATAGATAGGTAAATAGATGATTGATAGATAGATAAATAGATGATAGATAGATGGATGATAGATAGAGGATAGATAGATAGATGATTGATGACAGATAGATGATAGATTGATAGATGATAGATAGATAGAGAGATGATAGACAGACAGATAGATGATAGATGATAGATAGATAGAT
>NW_008358101.1:4039099-4071057 GCF_000622305.1 Nannospalax galili
ACAGTAACACCCAAAGAAATGCATGCTGTGATGATTGAAATTTTCCAAGTCAGTGGAAAAGGGAGAAAGGGAAAGATTATAAACATGGTAGATGATAGATAGATGATGATAGAGATGATGATTGATGATAGATGATAGATAGATGATAGATATATGATAGATAGATAGATAGAGGATAGATAGACGATTGATGACAGATAGATGATAGATTGATAGATGATAGATAGATAGATAGATAGATAGATGATAGACAGACAGACAGTTAGATGATAGATAGATAGGTAAATAGGTGATTGATAGATAAATAGATGATAGATGGATGATAGATAGATAGATAGAGATAGATAGATGATAGATGATAGAGAGATAGATAGATAGATAGATGGATGGATGGATGATGGATGGATGGATGGATTAATGGAAAGATAGGTAGATAGATACAAAGATATATACATAGATAGATAGATAGATAGATAGATAGATAGATAGATAGATAGATAGATAGATAGATAGATAGATAGATAGATAGATAGATAGATAGATAGATAGATAGATAGATAGATAGATAGATAGATAGATAGATAGATAGATAGAGATAGATAGATAGATAGATAGATAGATAGATAGATAGATAGATAGATAAAACCTCTTTACACCTAGCATATCTAGTTTCATCTCTGGATAAAAAGCAAGCAACAAAAAACCAAGCAAATAAAAACTTGGAATGCAATGATGGCTCAGCAGATGAAAGCACTTGCTGCTCTCACCAAGGACCTGGGTTTGATTCCCAGTCCCCATATTGTGAAGCTCTCCAGAGTATCCTCTCTCCAGCAGCAACTGATCCTGCGTATATAGAACTGGGTGAATAGCCTCATGGGCCTTATAAATTTTTGACCTTCTGAAATCTTGTAAGTTTCCTTAATTTGCAGAGTCCATAAGTAAGTATCTTTAAACTGCCTACTTCTTAACAAGTTCTTTCCTACTCCAAGGAAAGAAAGCTTCAATTTATGGGTGTTATCTATACAATGCCTTCATCATAACGTTAGAGAATATAAACACTGATCTATGAATTAAGAAGACAATAATCTCCTCATTATGGAAAATATGAAGCTTCTCTACCTTTCATTTGTTACCATCATGAGCGTCTTGCATCTTACACAATTCCACAAATACCAGATTTAATTTTCTTCTCAAGTCTCACAAAGTCAACTACGTATTGAATAGCTTTCCATATGACTCCACAATATGTAGTATGTACTATGTTAATGAACTGAGTAAAACACTTCCCCAGGACCTGTTGACATTATTGACTAGAGCTCTGAAGCATTTATTTTGAAACTTCAAGTCCCTGGTAGTATGAGTCATGAAGCATTGGTTGTTTGTTTTTCCACTTATGTATAAAGCAGGCGATGGAGTGGGAAAATGGGTTCTTGATCAGTGATCACTAGTAGAGTACTCTCCTAGCATGTACAAGGCTGGCATTTCCATGTTCAAACCCTGTTTCTGTAAAAGTGCTTGCTTCATTTCTGCCTGTATTTGCTGAAGCAGTAAAATCTAATATTTATAGATGTTTCCAAAGACTTCCTCACAAAGCCACCAAGCTAAAATGAAAGTTATATACTCAAATTGTATTAAGGACCATTCCTATTTCTATTTTTAAAATCATTTTAACTGTTCACTTTGATACATTTAGTTAAAAATCTCAAGCATTTATTAAAATTACAGCTTCAAATATGGTTTGTGACAACCTAATTCCTATCACAAAATTAAGTTGATAATTTTAAAAAATATATTATTTAATATTTTTATTTTATATGTATGTTATACCTGCATGTAGGTAACTGCACCCATGTCACGCAATGCCCGCTGAGGACAGAAGTGGCTGTCAGATCCCCTGGAACTGTATTGCAGACAGTTGTTAGCTGCCATGTGGGTCCTGGGATTCGATTCCAAGTCTTCTGCAAGAACAGTCAGTGTTCTTAACCGTTGAGCCATCTCTCCAGCTCCAAGTTGATAATTTTTACCAGAATATACTTCTTTTCTTTTATATGGTCAATCCACAAAAGAAAAATGACAGCTTGGGGAGGAAAGGGTTTATTTGGTTTATATCTCCTGATATAAACTAAGGAAGCCCAAGATAACTGGGAAGCAGGAACTGGAGTACAGGCCATGAAAGAACGCTGCTCAGTGGCTTGGTTGCCGGGCCCACGTTCAACCTGCTTTCTGAAATAATACAGACCACCTGCCCTGTGGTGGCACCACCCACAGTGGGATGGGTTCTCCCACATCACTCAACAATCAAGAAAATACCCCACAGACATAGCCACATGCCAGTTCAATGGAGGAAAATCCCCAACTGAGGCTCTCTCAACCAAGGTGTGTCAAGTTGATAACTAAAACTAACCAGCATATATAATTACTAAGGATTCCATGTGAATAGGAACACCTTAAAATTTTATAAATAAATTAAAATATAATGGTTTTCCTTATCTGCTTATACCTATTATAGTTATGTGGATAAAAAGCTCCAAAGCTAATAATAATTTTATTTAAATGAAAAACAAATTGATGAGATATTATCAGATACTTTAAAAATGCAAGTTGATAATCAAAAATTTTAAGAATTTTCCCCATGCTAAGTTTAAACATTAAAGTTCTTTTAGATGAGATTTGCAAATTGTCGGAAAACTAATTTGAAACTTTCAAGAATGAAAAAGAAGAGGAGAAGCAGATGGGTCTTTACTTCTTTAGGGAAGAACTATTTCTCCTTATGAACAACAGAAAGGCAAGAAAAAAGTGGGAGAGATTCTGTTCTAATATTCACATTAGAACACTCGTTCTTACTCAGTTTGCTCATGCCATTATATTTGAGGACTTACTTTTTATTTATCTATTTATTTTACATTTATTTTTATTTCATGTTATGAGTATTTTGCCTCCATTTATGTAAGTGCACCCATATCTTGCAATGCCTGTGGTGCCAGAAGAGAGCAACAGATACCCTAGAAATGGATTTATAGACAGTTGTTAACCATCATATGGGTGCTGGGAACTGAACCTTGGTTCTTTGCAAGAGAAGCCAGTACTCTTATCCACTGAGCCAAGTCCTGACTCCCTATGAGGACTTACTTTTAATATTTGAATGATGTTGACAGTTTCTACCTAAGTTTTTAAAGGCAGATATTAACCTTAATTTTTCTTTGTGGCTAAGGTTTATGATATTTGCACAGTGTTTGGAATAAGTAGAAATCTTGACTTAATCTTTCATTATTCAAATGTGACATATGCTTAAGCAATCTATACTTTAATGAGTATAAGAATCACTCACTGTCACCCATTAAATGCCTAATGGTTAGCTTTAGATTTTAATGCCCCATAAAAATTATAAGACATTGTGTTTTTATTAATAATCATTCAACTCCAAGATTCCAAGTTCATTATCAGGATACAAACACCTAATTGTCATTAGTATTGTTGAAATTTTTTGGTAGTGGCATGCAGAAAAGGGAAATTTGATGCTAAAATTATAAATCAACAATAAGATACATTACCTCTCCTCTCCTGCTGTGATCTGAGTAACACTAACTGTTCAGGCCTAACTCTTTTTTATTTTGTTATCTGCACATACTCTCATATTGTGTTTATAAAACATCTCTCTGGTCATCCACTTACAATATTTCACCTAAGATTTCTCCTTTGTGTACTGGTACAATAACCTGCTAACTGGTTTCTGGCTTCCAACCTTACTAACTTTGTAGCATAATAAAACTGCGAACTGATTTTGAAATACACAAAGCATTTTGATTCTGATGCTCTATTTAAAGCTTTCTATAAAACCTGTAACAATGCTTTCTATGTTGTACCCCATACACAATGAATCAAAATACAGAATGGGATTAGGAGAGGTGAAATCACAGTTCCCTGGAGAAGGAAGTATCAGAAAAGGTAGATATAACTGTTGTTATTTCTGAAAGCCTGTCAGAATATTTTCAGGTTAAAGATATTTTGAATCAAGTAAGAACATAAAATACAACATTTCTCAAGCATATTTATCTGTTCATAAATTCTGGGACATAGGGAAGAAGGATCATAAATTCTTATGAACACGATCTGACAAAAGCTGGCCTATAGAATAATTTCAAACTCTCACTTGTAGCAATTCAAGGGTACCTCTAAACCTACCATGTCTAAACTTGACTTGCTATTTCTGATTTTCTCAATGACTATGTCACAATGTAAGTCTTAAGATGCCCCATTGTGGCTACACCTGCTGTTATGCGGTCTGCTGGTGAAACTCCTGCCCCAATCCTCAATATGTACCTGAGGATCTCCCTCTCTAGTAGTATGTGCCTTTATCTGGGTAGAGTCTTTGAGGACTCTCTAGGTCTCACCAGCTAAAGCCCTGGTATCTACCCATTTTGATCCAAGAGGCTGAGAGCTTGAGCACCATTGCTCTGATCCTTCCAGTGATCATTCCAACACTCAACCACAGTGATAGTGTTTACGACACTTATAACATTGCATTGTTTACATACTTTGTAATGTTTTGACGTCTTACAGTAAAATTGGGTTATTATTACTGTTTGTATTCCTCTATAAGATTATTAATTTGATACAGAGTTAGTAGTCAAGAAATGTTAGAGAATAATCTAGCATTGGATTTTAAGTTTCTTTATATGGTTTTATTATTACGTCTTAGAAAGGCAGAGATCAAATAATTGCTATTATATTGAGAAGAAAATCTTAAACTGAAAAGATGGAATGACATCATTAAAATTTTGAGAATCATATTCTTATAAATTTTGTCTTCTTACATTTGAAGAAAAAGGATATGAAGAAAACAAACCTTGGAGGACTAAATTAATAATCCTAAGTGTTTAGGCACTATAGATCATTTGATTTTTGGAAAAATGGATTATATAGAAAATCATCAAACTAGGATAGTTCTCATTAGCATATGAAGTGAAAACCACTGCATAGACTATATATGAAATTAATGATTTATTTTACAGAAGATACAGTGTAAGTTCAAGAAAACAGGTATTAGTAAAATAGGCCAGGATAAACAGTGAAAGCACTAAAGAGAAAAACAACTCTAAATAGAAACAATGACACTCAAAATATCCCATCAATATTTGGAGTAATGTTTCTTTTGGGTTTATTATTTATTTATTTATTTTAATTTTGTGTGTATGAGTGTTTTGACTGAATATCTGTAAGTATACCATATTTCATGTGTGCAGTGTCAAGGAGGCCAGAACAAGGCATAGGATTTCATGGACTTGGAGATACAAATGGTTGTTAGCATCAGTGAAATTGCTGGGAACCAAACATGTCCTCTACAAAAGCAAGTATCTTTTATCTTAATTATCTTAACCACTGAG
The DNA here is from genome assembly GCF_000622305.1 of Nannospalax galili. Classification (NCBI taxonomy): domain Eukaryota; kingdom Metazoa; phylum Chordata; class Mammalia; order Rodentia; family Spalacidae; genus Nannospalax; species Nannospalax galili. The sequence goes on from NW_008358101.1 coordinate 4,044,484, forward strand.
CCCTCTCTTTTGGTTTTGGTCTTGTTTGTGTTTTGTTTTCTTTTTGAGACAGGATATCCCTGTAACCCCAGCTGGCTTCAAACTTACTATGTAGCCTAGGCTAACCTTGGTCCAGAGATCTGTCTGTCTCTGCTTCCCTAGTGCTGGGACTAAAGTCATGTGCCACAATGCCTGACTTGGAGCAACACTTCCTAAAAATCTGTAAAGTAATGACAGAAACCACTCAAAAACATTTAAGTAAAAATAAAATCTCAGACCTAAAATGCTTGAAATAAAAATAAAGCATCACTTCTTTAATGATCAGATTTTCAAAGCATTGTCCCCTAAGCCAACTATTGCTAAGAAACCTACAATCACTCTGAATGTGTACTTACCCTTGGCAATGACAGGCCTCCTAATTGTTTATTTTGTCTCATCTCTGACCTCTTTCTATGAAAAAGCCCTTGAATAGTCATATTCTAATCCTACTGTGATTGAGCATTTTATGATGTCTACCCAGATTCTACTCTTCTTCACTCTTAGTAGCAAGACCATAGTCTCATGGGAGTAGCATCATTACCTCCAATGAGACTCTGTTTACTGGCTTGGTTTTTGCTGCTGTTGTAACAGAGTTGAGTTATGACTAATGAAATACAAGTGTTAATTGGATGAGGCTTCTGCAGTAGTCTGTATGAGGAGCCTAATTCACCTGGATAGGTGCTGTGGTTCTTCCACCAGTCAGGGACATGAAGTAGCTTTAAGGGAGGAAATTTCTTGCAAGTAAGTTGAAGAGGATGCAGGACAGCTTGGCTGTTAAGGCATTGTCATCACCAAATCTTCCTTATAACACTTGGAATTTTCCTTTTATTTCACAAAGCTTATTTTCTTCATATCTGTTGGTAGTAATAATACTAAATTGAGATATAATCCTGCTTTTTGCATGATTGCTTTCTAACAGGTCTCATTTAGTAATTCTGCCCAGAAGTACATGCCTAACTGCCTTCCTTAAACAAGAGAAAGGGGACAGTAGACAGCTGGGAATTTTCATCACCTGGCTTTTCTGAATGATTGACATCTAAAATGCCCACATTTAAAAAAAAAAAGAAATTCTTACCAGAACTCATGAGTTGCATTGCGGAACATACAAATTTCTTCTGATGCTGAAGTAAAAGTTATTCTATGATAAATTAATTACAGAACTTTAAAATGTAGAATAAGCATAATCATCAGCACATTTGTCTAAATCATTTGATTTAACAGGTATTCTTGGTGCATCTGTGATTTGATCAAGGTGACCTAAGAATACTTTTATGAAGGAATGCCTGGGTTTGACTGTAACTAAGGAAACACACATTAAAATAATTATATTTAAATAAGTTCAAAGAGATTGAAGAATATATGAAGAGGAGGGAGATAAAGTATGAATAAAAAGGAAGGGATTGAAAGATAAAATTTGATAATGTTCCTTACCTCAGTCAGAGGCGATTGTACCTGATTTAAATAAATGAATTTGTCTTCTCTGTGAGCTTCACTATCTCCAGTCCAATCCTGGAAGCCGAGCTGTAATGAATTCATCAAAATTGTGCCATGATATTGGAATATGTTTGAGCAGCCAACTGGCAATCCTCAAGTTTCTGTCAGGGTCACTGGCATCCACTCTTCTTAAACACATAACCCCTCCAGGAATGTTATTTGTCTGTAAACAAAAACAGTGCTATTCAAAGTACAACTTATGTAAAGAATATAACATAAAATTTATTCAAAAATTCTTATAAAAATCTATATAAAGTATATGATTTAATGATTATTGTTCTTGTCTTCCATAAAAAAACTCTCCTTTAAGCCACCCCTTTTCTCATTATAAAGCTGACTGTATCTCTTGTGAAACGTAGCACCAATTTTCAAAGCTATCTTCTCATCTCTTCACTATTCATTTAATGAATGATAATCTGCATCACACAAACACATTTCATTAATTTAAATATATTCTTCTATGAGTTACAGCATCTTTTACCTTTTCCCACCTACAAGGAAGCTGTTCCTCATTGTTGGATTTGTTGTCTTTGATTTTCCTCCTTTTCTCTAGTTCACCCGCTGGAATCTACCTTTGACTTTTATTTCTCCAAGAATAATTCATGTAACTGTCACCACTACATTTTGTGTTAGCTTTCAGTTGGTATGGTAAACAACTTGGAGAAAAAATTTGTTTTAGCACATGGCTTCAGATGTGTTAGTCTGTGCTTAGCTGGCTCCACTACTTTGGCCCTGACATAAGACAAAGCTGATGGTGTTGGGAGCTTGTGGAGGAGGAAGCTATTCATAAGCTAGCAGCCAAAAATAAAAAAGAAGGATCCTGGGGACACGATATGGCTCTCAATGATGTATTTTATCCAGCTCTGTCCCCTTCCTCAATAGAATAACCTATTACACAAGTTCGGTGATCATGATTCAGTCATCTCTCAAGTTTGAACACAGTCCAGAGGCCAATCCTTCAGCACATAGTTCATCATATCCAACAATAAAGTTCATCATGAAGTTAAATTTAATAGTCTATTTTATATTGTTTAACCTGGCATATAATTTCTACATAGTACACTACCACTTCTCTCTCCTCAGTACATGTAGGCACGTTACTTCCCATAGCTTCATAAAATCCAAATAAGGCATAACTCAACGCCACTTCTACTTCAAGTTTTCTAACTTCTCCCCTTCTTCCCAGTCCTTTCCCTTGGTTTAGCAGGTTTACTCTTGATCTTTTTTGTTATTTACTGAGATTCATTCCTTCAATATTCTCAAAACTTCAAATATCATAAATACTATAGAAATTCTCAAAACCTTGTATCTAATATATAGATCTGTCTTTAATATCCCAAACTTTACCTGGCATGTCAACCTGGATTTCAAACACTCAACTTAAATTCTATCTATAGATACTAAAGTAATATTACTTCCCCCAAACCATGTACCATTAAAAATCTCCTCTCCCACTCTTAAAAACTACAAACGAACCTACCATTTGACCAAGTTATACCTCTCATTGGCATATACCCAAAGAACTCATCCTATTGCAGAGACACTTGTACATCCATGTTTGTTGCTGCTCTTTTCACAATAGCTAAGAGATGAAAGCAACCTAAATGTCCCTCAATTGAAGAGTGGATAATGAAAATGTGATTCATTTATATGATGGAGTTTTACTCAGAAGTAAAGAAAGAAGAAAATATGAAATTTTCAGGTAAATGGATGGAACTAGAAACTATTATACTAATTGAAGTAACATAGACTCAGAAAAAAAATCGACATACGTTCTCCCTCATATGTGGATACTAGAACCAACCCTGATAAGTAGCATGTACCCAGATACAACCATAGGAACCAGGATAATGGAAAGGAAACAGGGAGGCAAAGGAAAAGAAAGAACCTGTAAGAGAAGAACAGTAGGAAACAGGCCTTAATAAGGGAGATATGGACAAAAATTGGGTTAGTTTAAGGGAAGGAGGAGGGAAGGGTATACAAAGAACCTAGGGGATAAAGGAAGGAGCTCAAGAGAGGTAGGACTGCAGGAGAAGTGTATAATTAAGGGAGAAAGGGGGAAATGGGGGCACCTTGAGTGGGAAAACCATGAGGGAGGGGTGAGACAATGTGCAAGAGAAATAATGCCTAGCTAGTTTTAAAAACCAGAAGGAAACATATTCTCCAACAACCTATTGACAAATTATATATAGCAGATCAAGAAATATATGCCTCGGTAAAGTTTATCTGAGAACAATTGGTCTTTGCTCAAGATTTATCTGTATGACACACAGTAATTAAAAGTACCAGACTAGTGGAACAAACCTTCTTGGATGTTTAACAGACATACTTTGAGGCCTATACTAATTTGGTCAGAGGGACATAAAGGATGTTTTTTGCTACTTGCCTTCCTAGGTCGACTAGTCCCAGGGGAATATGAACATCTCTCAAAACGTCCTGTAATTATGGTGGGTCACCTGTCCTCTTGATCAAGGAAGTTGAGGAGACCACAATAGATGGACTTGAACCAGTGTCTAGTCTACAAAGAGGAAGGTCAACACAGAGGAATCATTTCCTCCATGCATCCAAGCAAAGCCAATGGTTAAGCAGGACCTTTGACTTATCTTCATATAGGTGGAACTGGTTGAAAAAAAAAAAAAAGGAGCCAGGGGCTCCTCCCAATCCCATGTGACCCCTGAGGAACAGATCTTCAAATGACCTTAAGAGTGAAAATAAATTGGTTTATCTGGGCCAACTTTATGGCCTTAAACACCCAAAAGAAAAGTATAACCGAAGATTAAAGGGGCCAGTATAATTTTTTAAGAGTCCATATGCATAGGTAAAGGCTACATAACAAGCAACAATTCCAGATAGGAGACACTTTCTTTTGAGTTGTTGGCCAGGGTGGGCAAAGGGAATCCCAGCATAGAACTGGGAAAATGAACAGCAGACCCCAATCTTATATAAAGGAATATTGACAACTGATTGCTGCTAAATGAAGAACAACTGATCTTCCTAAAACAAAGACCTCTAGATAGGCTGACTAGATTCACCAAATGGACAAGTAGTAGGGAATGGCTGGGGGTGCCACCAACACAGCAGACAGTAGCAGGGATATCAGAGTATAAGGGCTGTAGTGGGGGGAGGGAGGCTATGTGAGGATGCCATCTGTGAAGTGGGTATATAGTTGAATAAGATGCTTTGGGATGTTCTGTGTGATATACACACACACAAAAATCAATTTTTTAAAAAAATGTATTATATTTGAGGAGGAAGCATGGAAATTTACATCATGCTAATTAGGAGAGGTGAGAAACATTACCATTGAAATCCACCTGATACTTTATACACATACACAGGCACCAAGGATCCAAGTGCAACCGATTATAACTAGTAGTAATCAGATACATAGAGATTAGAGAAGCATGCGCCCACATCTCAGTGTTAGTAGCAAAAACAATGTGTCTTTCTGGAAGGAACAATATATTCTAAAATGAAATGTAGATCTTTTTGAAAGGTTAAAAACTCATTCAATTTTATGTCTTACAGTCTTATACTGAGTTCAATATTGTATAACTATTAATTCAACTGTGAACCTAGAAACTTGTAGCCACTTGTGAAAGAGATGTACTCTTGCTCTGGAGTGTGTTACTGAATATGTTAAAGCTGTAATGAAATGCTTCCTCTAATCATGTAGTTATTAAAATTTTTTTAAAAAATAAATAATGATTAAAAATTCTCCTCTCCCATGCATACATAGGCAATGCTAAAAGATCTTACTGGAGAGAGAGAGAGAGAGAGAGAGAGAGAGAGAGAGAGAGAGAGAGAGACAGAGAGAGAGAGACAGAGAGAGAGAGACAGAACAGTAAAATGTGGTGGAGGGAATACCAACTAGACGAGAGAGAATGGTAGGTGGATTTCATTCAAACACGTTATAAGCATGTATTAATAATAAATTTAAAATGAGATGGTAAATATGTTGTCCCAATTATTCAAACAACTTTTTTAATGTTTTATTTTATTTTATTAAATTAACTTGCAAAGCATCAGGTTTTCAGAAGGGATTTCCATGCGCATCTCAGTATTACTCTTTCCCCGGGGTCCACTCTTGTCCCTGGTTTCCCTTTTTACTCTTCTTTTCCACCCCAGTGTTCTCCCTTCTTCTTTGAACTATTACCTCCTTCCTCTCCCTTAAATCCTGTTTCTTTCAGACTTATGGGCCCATTCTAGTTTCCTGATTTTACTTACATTTACTCCCATCTAGATACACATATTTAACAGTTCAATGCTAGGATCTGCTTATAAGAGAAGATATGTGGTGTTCGTCTTTCTGAATCTTGCTTGATGGGATGTTGTACTGTCACATCAGTATTGCTACAGATTTCATGATTTCAGTTTTCTTTCAGTTGAATAAAATTTTGTTTAGTGTATAGTCCAGATTTTGCTTATCCATTCTTCTGTAGAAGAACTCTTAGACTCATTCCTTTTTCTTTCTACTGTGAAAAGATTGGTAATAAACATGAATGTATCTCTGTAGTAGGATGTACAGTAATTTGTGTATATGCCCAGGAGTCATATAGTAGATATATTTTTAGGTGTTTTTTTATTTTTTTTCTTATGTGTATGCATGTTTTTCCTACACATATGTATGTACAAGTATACATGCAATGCTCAAAGAGGTCAGAAAAGGGCCATTGAATCCCCTGAATCTAGAGCGGTGGATGTTTGTTAGTGATCTTATGGGAATTGGAAATTGAACCTAAGACCTGTGTGAAAGCAGCCAATGCTTTTACCCACTGATCCATCTCCAAGATCCCACTTCTAGATTTTGGGAAATCTATACACTGTCCTCTATAGGACTCTACTAGTTTGCACTTGCAGTGACTAATAATTATTCTTCCCCCCCTCACTGTCAACATGTGTTGTCATTTTTTTTCTTGATGATAACCATTCTGACTATGGTGAGGTGGAATATCAAAATAGTTTTAATTTTATTTCTCTGGTGAACTGGCAGCTTGAAGATTTCAAAAAAACATTTATTGGTCATTTGTGTTTCTTCTTTTGAGAACTATCTTTTGAAATCATTGCTAATGATTGACAACAGTCTTTTATTTAATTTTTGCAGTTCTTTATATATTGTACATATTAACCTTTGTCAAAAATATAGGTGGAAAGTATTTTCTCAAAATCTGGAAACTGTATTTTCACACTGTTGATAGTTTTGATTTGGTTTGGTTTGGTATTTTTGTTTTGTTTTGTTTTGTTTTATTTTTTGCCATGCAGACACTTTTTACTGTCTTGTGACCTCATTTTTCAGTTTTTAGGGCTGCTTTAAGTGTTATTTGTAGTTCAATCAAAAACTTTTTTTGCTATACTATTTCTTGAAATATTTTCCTTATATTTTTTCAGTTTAATTTTTCCTGGTTTTGAATCCAGATATTTTGTCCAATTTGAATTGATTTATATGCGAGGAAGAGATATGGATCTACTTTCACTGTTCTGCAAATGGATATCCAGTTTTGCCAGCACCATTTATTGAATAATCTGTCTATATTTGAGTTCATTTTTAAAAGTTGTTTTGTTGTTTTTTGAAATTTCATAGATATTTTGATCATAATTAGACACCACTCCCCTCCTCCACAACTATGTTACTATCCACCAACTTCATGTCCTCTATTTTTTTAAGCCCCTTATCAAGTGTGGGGACTTCCACAAGATTTATGCATGCTGACACAAGTGTTATGAAACTCTGGCACTTGCAATCTTTCTGCCACCTCTTTCTTAATGATCCTTGAGCCTTGTGAGGTGAGGATGTGCTATAATCCCACTTAGTACTGAGCATTCTACCCTCTTGTTTTCTTCACACTGACCAATTGTGTGTCTCTATGTTAATTTCTATCTCTTACAAAAAGAAATTTTTCTGATTAGAATTGAGACTTGCATTGATCTATGGGTAGAGCAGTAAGTGATTAGGAATTGGTTTAAAACAATAATGCTGCACTCTCTCCTAGGGACTATCACCTGTCTAGCCACAGGATCTTGGCCCCATTAATGGTGCTAGATATAGGTTCCATCTTGTATAGCAGAACTTAAATCCAATCAGAAAATGTGTTATTTCTCCCATGACATAGTGCTGCTATCACACTAGCAGGCATATCTTGCCAGACCTGTCATTCTTTTAGCTTGTAGCATTCACACCTGTGTAAGACTAAGGATTCCTTTCCTTTCACAGTTTTGTGCATAGCACCTTCTGGCTCTATGAAAGGTAGGCAGTAGAAATGAAGCATAGATGTCAGTACCAGGTTATTTCCTCCATGTTCTGTAACTTTGAATATATAGCGTCTTTAGTAGTAGGATCTTACAATTTTCATTTTTTCTGTCAACTTCAGGCAGATATTCAAGTCTCACTTTTAATCTTGTTCCAGGTATAGGTTCCATCTTGTGAAGCTGGCCTTTAATCCAATTATAAAGTGGTTTCTTTTTCTCATAACGTTGGTACCATCATTACACTTGTGGGTATAGCTTACCAATCCAGTCACTATTATACTTTCAGGGTTCACACCTGTATAAATTTGATAATGAATTTCCTGTTCACGGAGGTTTACATAAAGATCAGTAACAGTCTGACTTTTCCACATTTGTTTTACAACTCATGTATGTCTTATCTTTAGCAATAGCATCTTATTGTCAAGTTCTAGAGGGCAACCAAGAGCAATGGCAGTAGCCAGTATTGTTTGAAGGGTTTGTGGACCCAACAATTCCAAAGGATATAGTTTGTCCATGACACTGAGCTTTTCATTTACTAACCTGTTATATCTGTTAGGGGCATTGACCCCTGTTGTGGGATAGCTCCATTTAAACATTCATATTTTGTATATATCTATATTTTGAGAAGTTTCTGTGGTATTAATTTTCCATATGACTTTTTCAGATCTTTGGTGTTACTTGTCCCTCCTCACACTGCTCACTTTACCCTGTCCTCCCATTCCCCACCTCATTACCTTTTCCCATCCCTTTAGTCTCCTCTCCCCCTTTATCACTGCACTCTAACTAACCTCCCATGAATTCCCACACCTAACCTCATAACCTCTTACTAATTTCCTGACCTCTATGGATTTTCAATTTGAAGCACATGTATCAAAATATTCAAAGCTAACATGCACTTATGAGAGAGAACATACAACATTTGTCTTTCTGGATCTGGGACACTTGGATGATTGTCTGCAATTTTATTCATTTACCTGCCCGTTTCATAATTTCATCCTTTTTAACAACTGAATAATACTCCACTGTGCTACTATACCACATTTTCATTATCCATTCTTCATTTGATGGACACCTAGATTGTCTACATTTTCTGGTTATTATGGCTACGGCACCAATGAACATGCAAGAGCAGGTATCTCTGTGTGGAATATAGAGTCCTTTCACTATATAAGATTAACATGACTATATCATATGGTAGAGATATTCTAGTTTTCTTTTTAATATTTTATTTTTTATTTTATATGTATGCATGTATTGCCTACATGTAGGTAAGTGCACCTGTGTCATGCAATGCCCTTGGAGGACAGAAGAGGCTGTTGGATCCCCTGGAATTGGAGTAACAGACAGTTGTTAGCTGCCATGTGGGTGCTGGGATATGAACCCAGGTCTTCTGCAAGAAAAACCAATGTTCTTAACCACTGAGTCAACTCTCCAGCCCGAAATTCTAGCTTTTTGAAGAAACTTCATGCTGATTTCCATAGTGACTGCATCAGTTTTCACTTCCGTCAGTCACCAGTTAAGCGCTCCTTCTTCCCTACAGGCTTGCTGAAGTGTCCATAGCTGTGTGGGTTTATCTCTAGTCCTCCATTATAGTCCATGATCTAAATGTGTGTCTTGTGCCAGAACCATTTGGTGTTTATCACCGTGGCTCTTTACTATAGTTCAAAGTCAGGTAATATGTTTCTGCCTGGATTCTTCATATGTGGAATTAGTTTGGTTATCCAAGATCTTTTGTATTTCCATACAGATTTTAGAATTATATATTCTAGATCTTGAAAGACTCTCTGTGTAATTTTGGTGAGGATTGCATCGTGCTTGTAGACTGCTTTCGGTACTATAGCTATTTTTACAAGGTTAATTCTGGAAAATTGGGACCATAAAAGGCCTTTCCATAAATTAATGTCTTCTTTAATTTTTTTCAGTATCTGAAAATTTTCATAATAGATGTTTTTCACCTCTATGTTTAAGTTTTTTCCTACATATACTTTGAATGTAATATTTACCTTATTTATTTATCAGCAAATTTGTTGGTGATGTACATATACTATACTGATTTTTTAAATTCTTAAAAATTTTATAATTGCAAATTTACTTAAAGTGTTTATTAGAGTCAAGTTTTGTGGTATCCACGGAGTCTTTAAAGTATCAAAAGCATGCTGTCAGCAAGCAGTGATAGTTTAACTTCTTCTCCTGTGATATGGTTCTCTTATTGCCTAGCTAAGGCCTTGAGTACTTCAGCTGGAGCTGGGGGACATGGGCAGCCTTGTCTCATTCCAGATTTTAAAGGAAAGGTTCCCAGTTTTCCTCTCTTTGATATGATACTGGCTATACATTTGTCGTATATAACCTTTATTCTGTGGATCTTTATTCCCAGCCTCTTCATGACTTATGGTGAAGGCATGTTGGACTTTGTCAGATGTTTATCCTGCATTTATCAAGATCATCATGTGATTTCTACACAAGATCAAACCAGTTAGCATTCCAGCATGGATCAAGAAAGGGCTCACAAGTCCCCACTCCTAGCTAAGTAACAACAGGCAGTAACAGTTGCTAAGAGAGTATTGCTAAAAGTTACTTCTGGGAAGTGCCCTTAGCATCCAGCCCCCTCCTCCCACAGCTTAAATTCTCCCAAACCTCAGTTTGGAAAATCCTAGCGAATTTATTTGATTTACTAATAGAGTGGTGGGGGGGGTCGGATGGCGGTGTCAGGATGGCATTGGCTTCCCCTGTCCCTATCCTCAGCCCCTCCCCCATGTACCACTCAGGTCACCTGGTTGGATGGAAGACATGACCGACTGACTGTCTGCCTCTAGCATAATCAAATTAGTTTGTGGTGCCGGAGGCAATGAGGAAAATACCAGCTTGAGGTGAAGGCATCTGTCGACTGCTTGTTAGTCTAGCCTGCCAAGGATGAGTCTATACAACAGGGAGAGAGTTAATTTTCATCAAGGGCACACACCCTGGTAAGTTGCCTGACTCCAGTGCTCAGCCCTTTACCCATATGTATTTAGGCAGTATGGTTAAACTTAGTAGGTTTAATATATTAAAAACTGTTGTAGGGGCTGGAATGCTGTTTCAGCTGTTAAGAGTGCTGGGTTTTCTTGTAGAAGATCCAGGTTCAAATCCCAGCAACCACATGGCAGCTAAAAAACAGTCTGTAATTCCAGTTCCAGGAGATCTGATGATCGCTTCTGTCCTCCACAGGCACAGCACAACACAGGTGTACTTACAAACATGCAGGGATAACACCCATACACATAAAATAAAAAGAAATTAAAAATTAAAAATGATTGTAGAGGGCATGAAGTTGAGAGAGAGAGAGACATGGGAAAGTGAACATGTGAAGGATTGGAATAGGAGAGTAAGAGGTGGGTATGATGAAACGCTTTATATTCATGTATGAAATTCTCAGAGAGCAAAACAATTTAAAAATTATACTCTGAAATCTTTTGTTGGAAGTACAACTTTCTCATCATCTTTGTTTTCCAGTATTGAGAGTGTCAGCTTATGAGATTGTCATCGTGGAGTGCCTTATCGTATTTGTTTAGTGTGTGTTTCTTGTGTTTGGTACATCTTTGGGGGTATAAGTCTTCTCCAGTTTGTAGTTTTTCCCCTAGTCTTTGTAGTGAATTTTCTTCATTTGAATTTATGGTCAAGGAGAAAGTCAACTGCAATAACAACTGTGATGATTTCACAGAAGTCTCAGTGATAGCTGTGAGGGGGGAATACTGCCTTCTGGACTGCTGTTCCATATAAAGTTTGGAGAGAGATTTACTAGGATATTGGGATATTGGTTTGGGACATTTCATATATTTAAAGAATGAAGTGAAGAGAGGATGCTAACAGATATGAGGCAGTAGAATAGGAGAGAGGGGGAAGTATATGTTTTCGAGTTGTAAAAAGAACTATAGAGAGTATTTAGTGCTAGGTTTGTGAGCATAGGACAGACATAATAGCTTTTCCCAGTAAGATACTACAAATAGCATCATATCCATTGAGCACCTAAATTATACAAAAAATATACAGAGATTAAAGTTAAAAAATTAAGAATTGTTAAACAGGATGATGTATATATAAACATATAAATAAAAATATAAAGATTATATAAATACAAATGAGCACAGGTATTTTATCAATTAATTGAAATAGGTGTTATGTTTTCAGTCAATGTCTCTTACTGGTTTGCAGCAAGCTCACTTCCTGTGTTTGTCTGACTTCTGTGGAGACACTGTACCATGTTCAGTCATAAACTCCCTGTGGGTTATGAAGATCTTCCCTGCTAATAAGGGGCACTGGGCACTGGCTGCGGATGAGCCCTCAGCTTTGGACTTCTTTATCACAATTCTGCTATCTCTATATTCTGTGTATCTTGGGATTTGTTGCCTGAATCCTTCCTCTAGTACTACGACTGACTGTGTGTCAAAGAGCTGCTCTCCTTTGCTGGAGGTTCCCAAGGTTGAGATCAACTCCTGCTGTATTTTGGTGTCTTCCTGCTGGGCATGGTACCTTAGTCAGATCATTTTCTCCAGAATCTGGCAAGGAAAGGGGACTGTGGACTTGGGATCTCAAATTCAAATTCCTGGACATTTTATCCAGTAGTTGCCTAAAATCTGCTGGAGAATGTTTGGCGTCTTCTGTGTTTCTACCATCACTTACAAGCATACTGAAGGTATGGAGTCCTCTGGCCCTTTCTGCTGTGGCCCTGTGCATGAAGTGTACTCCATGTTCTAGACATTCAGCCCACAGGTGTCGGCCTGGTTGATCTGGGTTCCTGATGCTTTTTTGTTCTTCCTGGAAGAGTTCCCTGGGACAAAGACTCTTTGCTCTTATTCTTTTCTTATTTTGAATCTTTCCTTCGGTAGCTCACACTGAAGCAACATCTAGTCGGCAATCTTACCCAGAAGTCTTAATAAAAATCAGGTAATACATCATTGAAAGCTCTGTCTTGGTCTCATAAATATTTGTGAAATCTTTTCTATTTAACTATATTATGAAGTTGACTGCTTTTAGTTGCCTCTATGGTTTCTCCTGAATAAGTTTAGAAGATTTCTCATTAGAATTATTTGGAAACCTCCTGAACTCTGTTTCAGATTCTAATTTGCCTATGCGTATGAGTTACTTTTCTGATACCATGATAAAACACCATGGCCAAGGTAATTTAAAGAAAGAAAGTTTATTTGGCTTATGCTTCCAGAGGGATAAGTTCACCATAGTGGAACAGACATGGCAGAAGGTGACAGGAGGCAACTGGAGCTGAAAATTGAGCGCTCACATCTTCAAGCAGCCACAGGAAGCAGAGAAAGACAGACTGGAAATAGAGTTTGAACTATCAAATTCTGTCCCTGGTGACATGCTTCCTCTATCTAGCCTGGCCATACTTCCTAAATATTTCATGACCCTCCCCAAACAGTGTCAGGAAATGGGGATGAAGTGTCCATATATTTGGTGTCTTTGAGGGACACTTATCCACACATCATACTATGTAATTACATATTTATCAATTTTCAAACACAAATTACTTTTTAATATGTTAAACAATTTGTGACAAGGTACTCTACTTTTTATCTCTTAGAATAAAAGCCCAAGGTTTTGGCTGTAATGTAAACATCTCAGTGTTTCCTTAGATGGATATTTGATCTCATTCATTGATCTTTTTCTCAAATATGTGCATCTCCTCTTCAAGTATCTGCTCAGATATGAACTATTCAAGAAAAACTAGTCACTACAGTTTGTGAATTATACTTACTGATTGTTGATCTGTCTAAGCCCTCATCCAAATAATTTCATATTGGGTAAAACAATGGTTTTCAGGGTGCTTTTTTCTGAGAAACTCTGAGTAGCTGTTGACTCTGTTTGAGAATGGACAGTTACTGTGTAACTGGGTGGACACATTGTCTCTCTGGAATCACCCCCATGCCACAGACTGATAAATGGCTTATTTCTAAGAGTAGAAATGACACCTACTAATATAAATTTATTCAAATGATTTGAAACTGTATGTATGTATGTATGTTAAAATCATATGGTGGGAGAATGTCCAAAAATGTATTGATCACAGAGGAATGCATGTAACTCTCACTAGGACTACATAAGAAGGTAGGCACCTATCATTGTGGTAATTGTAGCTCCCTTTTAACTGTTATTTGATGACCTGGTGTGTGTGTGTCATAGACCAACAGGCAGAGAACTCTTGACTCTCCCTGGGGCTTCAGCTTGGCTTGGTCCCTCTTGTTTATGCAGCATACTCAACTGAAGTCTCAACATGCCACTGATCCTCAGTCTGGACCTGTTGTACATCCATTCATTGTACCCTTTGTCTATCTACAACTTTGGTTTCAAACCTATAACCTACAGCAACTTGATTCACAATAGCAGTTTCTTTTCATCAGCTCTCTTGAGGTCCTATGAATACAGAGACTCCCACATGTCTATTGGTCTCCCACCTTGGGCTTCTCAGCCAACTTTGAAACTCTTTGCTTCTTAATTAATTTCAGTCATTCTATAACCTACATACATACATATATAGATATATTTACTGTGTAATTTTGTCATGTGTGATTTTCTAGGTAACAAGAATAAAAAGAACATGCACTAGTCTTGGACAGGTCATCGAAGAAAAAGGGAATAGCTGGAAAACTGCTGCTACTGGAACTTTAGTACCTGGTGAATTTATTGTTTGTCAGTAAATTCTGAGATTATCAAATGACCTAAACATCTTTGCCTGTTTCTGACAGGGTGCACTCCTGACACCAACTCCCTCTAAATTCCCCACAAATCTCAATCATTTCTTTGTCTTTCAAGAAAGTGGCTGTTCCCAAATGTGACATGAATGTGCCTAGCACTCACTTTTTGCTGCTGAATGTCTTCTGGGGAATGTAGGCTACATCAAGAGAAGGATTTTTGTCACTTTGCTCATTGCAGTATCATAGCCCAGTTCGTGGGGCAGAGTACCAGCTTCCCAGATACTCACTGGATAAATAAATAAATAAATGGTAGCAGCATCTATGCCTGTGTCCATTTTATTATTATGACTTATTTAGTATTTCTCCTTTGCACACACTTTAGATATTTTGAAAACATTTGCTATTGCAGTTTCTTTGTTTTGCTTTGCTTTGCTTATCCAAGCAAAGAATATATTCTAGTAACTCGGGACGACAAGACAAAGCATTTCTAAAATAACAAACAAAATCTAAAACAGAGATTATTCAAAAGAAGTTTCTGGTACAAATCTGATGAGGAAAGTCTCAAATCAAAAACTAGTGGTTGAACAAGTATCCTTTCTTCTGCTCACTCAATTCTTGAGAAAACACTCATGAGTGGTTGACATTTCTGTGAATCATAGAATCATATCTCTCATCTGTACATTGAAACAGCAGTACTTACCTTATAAAATGACTGAAAATTGAGTGTTAATATATGTAAAGTTAGTTTAGTTTGACCCATTCTAGGCACATTTACACATGCACTGGAAAGGCAAGTGACATAATGAGGAACAAAAGCAGGAAGGTCACTTTGTCAGGTATGGCTCGAAGAGTTCAGCTCGGTTTATCTGTGATGCCCATTCTTTCCTGTTCCTAAACAGCCTCTGACCCGGAGTAACTCATTTAAGTGCTCAGACCTTGGTTTTCTAAACTATAAAAGGAGGGAATTGATCCAAGTGACTTCCTAGATCCTTAGCAATACTAAAGGTTCATGAATTTCTCAGTGTTCAGGAGCAAGGCAGATGTGTTCACAACTAAACCAACCCTCACCATTGAACCTGACAGCTCTGAGACTTTTTTTTCACACAAACGCTAATGGCTGTATTCAAGGTCAGAATGAGATCTCTGCTCTGCATTGATTAAGAGAAGACCAGCTGAAGTTCAGCTCTGTACAGGAGTAATGGTTCTTCCTGTTCCATGTGTCTGGATGGAAAGAATTCTTTAAAAGAAGCAAAAGAACAATCACTGGCTAAATGAGGACAATAATAGTAAGGTGCAGAGGTTATAGTCAATGTAACTAGAGGTGGGAAGGGCATGGGTATTGACAAGGATAATGTCTGTCAGGTATTTAAATACATTTCTTCTGAATACTAGGGTCAAGAAAGTCAATCAAGAAAAATTAGACCAAGACGGGAAAGATAAGCTAGTATTAGATCACTCTGACAAGAGTTACACATTCTAAATGATTTAGCTAATTAGTCCTTCAAATACATTATGACACATGGAGACCTCTTTACATATTCTGCCACTCTGAGACACCAAGATGGTGAAATAGTCTCTTTAAGTCATCTGATTTGAAAATGCCCTCTAAGAGCGAAAGTCAAGAGACTCAGAGGACATGTTTCTTGCCATCATTCACTATTAGGAATCCATTTGTTCTTAGTAAAAGTGAATCTATGTGGGAACTTCACTAGATCTTGCTCATTGATTTTTTTCTGGCAAAATAACTCCAGGAGAGCAGAGGGCCCTCAGATCTGCATTCTGCTTACTGTCCTCATTTGTTCCCCTTGTACTATAATGCAGTGGCAGCTCCAATATGTCTGAGCCCCTCAACAGATGACATTCGAGCAGCCTGTGCCACTTGGAGACTGCCTTCTGGCAACTTAAACTGGCACGCATGTTTCCCCTTGTGTCTAGGCTTAGAAAGCAAATGCATATTGCAATGTTCTTCAGAACACAGGTTCTAGTGCCAGATCGCTGCAATTCAAATATCAGTTCATACAATTCCGAGGTGTGTCTGACTTTCGGCAGGATATATAGTTCCCTCATGCCTCAGTTCCCTTACCTGTAAAATTGTAATAATAGTACCTAATTGATGGCATTGTCATGGCACTTAAATCAGCACAAAACACTAAGTACCATGCAAATATATGCATTTTTAAGCTTCAATTTACTAAAGCTAAAATAGTTTACCTGTGGATGGTTTTATTGCTTTTTATTCTAGAAACCAAACTTTCAAAAATAAAATGTAAATCATATAACAGAGAGAAATGGCAACACTAAATTTAAAAATTATGTATTGCATAATTTTTATTAAAATTAAATGTACCAATCTTTCCATTAGTAAGCCCTATAACTTCAATGATTCTTGAATTTTAAGTTATTTTCACAATATACACACATGCACACACAAAATTAGAACTTTAAATCCAACGTATCACTTTTGCATTCATAAAAGAGATAGGTATATTGTATTTTGTCTTTTTCTACATAGAGTTTTAAAAGCTTGATTTCAATTGTTGACATTAATAATATTGCTTTGAAAAAAATTTAAGGATGAATCACATATCCTGTATATTCAGATGGTTCAGCTGATTTTTGGCAGTTCCTGATTCCTAGGCCTTTGGTAAAATATAGAAGGCCAACTGCACTTTACACTCTCTGGGACAAACATCATCATTTCAATCAGGGAAGAAGGACAAGATGATCTGCTCACAAGCTACTCAACTTCATCTAATCTCTATGCCTGAAATCTTAGCAGCTACCAAATGAGAGCCGGCTGTGGTAGTTTAAGGATGCAGATACTATTTCCTAAAGTTCTGTGTTTTAAAGCAACTCTTAGAAACTGGGATTTTAAAAGTAAAATATTGGAATACTTTCATGGCTAAAATAATGCTATACTTTCCTCTCCTTGAAACCGTAATCAAATTTTAAGTTTAGACTGTGAATGTGTTCTGTTCAAAATGTATTATGAATCAAAGCTTTCTTTATATTGGTCAGGAAACCAAGAAGACAAAAAATATTTTAAATCTAATACATTAAGTATAATGCAAAGAAAGTTAAAATAGGTAGAGTAAAAGTAGTTCAATCAATATTAATTAACACTCCTTTACTTCATACACACTTGTATTGCATAGGCTTAGGGAAAAAAACTCAATGAACTACCATGTCTGTTTTGATACCACTGTCTTTGGGCAAAAGAAACAAATTTAAACCTAGCATTAATGGTATATGATGAGGACAGAATTTTTAATGTCTGGCTAAACTTCTTAATCCTGGTTTTCAACCAGGACTACTTGGGTTAGACTATCACTGAAATGGACAAAAGTTTAAAAAGACATGTCAAACTTTCAATTTTCCCTGGCTTTGGAGAAGTGGGTCATCATAGATGTATCCACTAGTCAGTAATACAGAGCATTATAGAAAAATTAAGAAAATGCCAAAGACCAAGAACCAAGAATTCCCCCATTTCCAGTCTATCTCTGTCAGAAAAATAAGTTGACAGGTTCATGATTAGAGCACTGACATAACAAAGCTAAAGCTGTCGGTCTTAGGGTTCCTCCCCAACTTAATTAAAGCTACCTCTTTTGTGTGTCTCAAGCAGAGGCTTTTGGGGGACATTTTTACACATGCAAAAATGAGCAACTTTTTACTGTTAAACATTCAGACTAAATACACTGTAGCCCACTACCCAAGGTATATAATGCAAAGATTTCTTCACTTCAGTGTCCCGGACTGAATAGACAGGAACCGAGATCCACGAGGAATCCCAGCAGTGCTGGTGAAGATGAACCTGATCACATCCTAGATAAAGGTCCTAGATTACCATCTGACTAGATATCTCCTTTGAGGAAGTCAGACCCAAAACAAACCCAGGAAGCAATAGAGTAACCTCTGGCTGAGGTCAGGGAGCAAGAAGGATAAGACCAACTGTGACCTCTTTTGGTTAGTATTGAATTTTCCTCTTGGGATTCTGGGTTGAGGGCAGTATAGACATCTTAAACTGACCATATCTGTATAAATGTGCAACACTGACACAGGACAGAATTGAAACTGGATCTCCTCAGATAACAAATCCTGCAATTCTTTAACAAGAGAGAAAGGTCACTCAATAGAAAGCACTCATCCAAGAGCCTTCAGTCAGCAGTCAGGAAACTCTGGTGGGGGGGCGGTATAATTAAACAGCCTAAGGGCATCTATTGTCCTAAGAGCACCTAAGGTAAATGTAGTTACTATTGTCAATCATATTTTTGCCATCAACCCACTTATTTTAGATATCTAACCATTTACTCCTTGGCAGCTCCCCACAAGGCGATTACCCAATCACAGGTCCTTGGGGGGTATCAGTGTCTGCAGCCTGAAAAACTGCCACTTAGGGGAACTTGGAAAGAGAAAGCAAAAATAGCCTCACCAGGTCTTTGTACCCACTGTTTCTACATACACTCAGACTTCATTTGACTTTCACTAACCTTCCAATATAATCTGTTTCCAAGTTCTTTTAAATGCTATTGTTCTCTGTGTTCCTTACTGTTTAGATTATGGATGTTTAAACAAAATTATGCCTTGAAACTTTAATATGTTTTTTCAAATACAGACATTCAGACTTAAAGCCCTCTTTAACAGAAAATTTCACTCTGAGAATGCCTCTTATCTAATATTAATTGGAAAATTATTTTTTAAATTACATTTATTATTTTTATTTGATGTGTACGAGTATATTGCCTGCATGTATGTGAGTTCACCCACGTCATGTAATGCCGCAGAGGTCAGAAAAGAGCTTCGGATTCCCCTGGAACTGGAGTTAAGGACAGTTTGTATCTGCCATGTGGGTGCTGGGGATCAAATCCACGTCCTCTGCAAGAGCAGTTGTGCTCTTAACAGCTGAGCCATCTCTCCAGCCCCTGGAAGATTTTTAAAAAGAGGTTTAAGAAAGTTTAAGAAGATGCTCTGGGAAAAGAAGAAAAACCCTTATTTTGTTATACAGACAGGTAATCATTTGCCCTACACATCAGACAAACAAATTGATTCAAGCCTGGCTTTAAGGGAAACCCCCCGCCCCGCCCTGACAAATATATACAGATAGTGAGGAGAACAAAGATGTCTTTAATAAGATCACCTTCTGGGAAGCTATATTTTCTCTCTATAATGAAAAAAAAACTAGCACAACTAATACAGGTGTAAATGAGTACCAAAATATATTTAATTACTTCATGAAAAAATCAACAAGATAAATAAAAATTTAAAGACTTTACAGTCTATAAAAAAAGTAGAGGGCAGTTAATCTATCAAAAATAATTCTCAGTAACTTCAGCATCATAGTGTTAAACAAGGTTTCCTCAGTTGATATCTGCTGGATGTTATAATGTTATGCATAGCAATTCATAATATTTTGCCAACTAAAACATGGTTTTGATAAACTATCCTCTAAACTATGTAAACACCAAATTGTTTTCTGCAAGGTCTACCTGGGAATTCACAAAGACTCATAATTTCACAGTTTAAACACAGGTAATGTTAAGTTATTAAGCTGTCCTATTTTCATTTGGATTCTGTGTTTTTAATAAGGTAGTGTTACATAGTATTATCTACTGAGCCAAACAACTTCATGAGTTCAGCTGACCCTGCTTACAAAAGGTCATCACAATTTGGCTTGTTGACTATGGATATGCCTTCATATAAAAACGAATAAACAGAGACCCTCAACTGACCATCTGTTCATTCTTCCAGTCCATTATATGCAACTATATTATGCCTTATTCCCAATTGACCTCCTGGGGAAAAAAAAGCTAGAAAAGGAAAGTTAGAAAGGGAAAAAGCAAAAGGGCCCAGGACTCAGGAGACAGTGGGGAGTTACCAACCGCGCTGGAGAAGACTTTCCAATAGAGCTACTATTGGCTCATACATATACCTGTCAATAGCCCTTTACCCCTGCTCTGTCACTGAGCTCAATAGATTCATTGGTTCACTGGGAAGAACTTTAATATTTAATGTAATCAATATTGGTTTGTCACTAGAACCTTAGTAAGAGAATAAAACGTTTCTTAGTATCCCCAAGAAAATTCTCACAGCAATCAGAAAACTATTTTGTTATGTCTTATGTTTTTAAGAATACATAATGAAGATTTTTTTTATTTAATTTTAAATTTTATTTGTACTAGTGTGTTGCCTGCATGTGTATAAGTACACCTGTGTCTGTGTCTTGCAAGGACTGTGGAGGTCAGAAGAGGACATCATATCACTTGGAACTGGAGTTTCAGACAGTTGTCAGTTGCCACATGGGTACTGGGAATCAAATCCAGGACCTCCCCAAGAGCAATCAGAGATCCTAACTTCTGAGCTATCTCTCAAGCCCCAAATGAAGATTTTTGATAAGAAAGAGTGTATATATATAAAGATTAAAAATATGTAGGGAATCTTAAAATTTCTAAAGTCAGAACTCAGTTCAACTTCTATTTAATTTAATAGAGTCATTATTGTATTCCTTTAACAACTATAAAGGCTGGTTAAAAAAGACTGTATGTCTAATCAAAGTTTATTCAATAATGCTTGATTTTTACTCAGGTTTGTTTTATAGTACTTAGAAATGTCAGACCAATGGAACTGAAAATTTTGGACATCTGATAACTATACATCGAAGCCTATACTAATAAGGTCAGAGAGATTTAAAGAGACAATAATTATCTCTTGCCCTCCAAGATCAATTAGGCCTGGAGGTCTGGACTATGGGACATCACTAAAATTCCTCTAAGTCTATGGTGAGTCACCTGATATCTTGCTCAAGGAAAACATGGAGACCCACCAAGTGGACTTAAACCTGTGGCCAATCTACAAAGAGTAGGGTTAATACTAAGGAAAATTTCTTCAATGCTTCTGAGTGAAGCCATGGTCAAGTAAGATCTTTGCTTCATCCTCCCATAGATGGAACTGGTAAAAGAAATAATAGTAGAGCCGGACACTCTTCTCAAGCCTATGAAAACTCTAAGTACCAAATCCTCTACTGACCTTCAGAATAAAAAGAAACTGTTTAATTTTGACCAACTGCATGGTCTCAAATACCCAATGATGAAATACAGTTAGAGATTAAAATGATTAGCATGTATTGGGGTTCTAAGGGATTACACTTCCCAGACATTAGGCTTAAGAACTACAGTAACAATGTCCAGTTGAAGATATAAGAATAGACTTCACTGAACTGGGTTCAATGAAGTACGTATTATAACAAGGGTTATAAATACCTACTAATCACTATGTGTACTTACTTTGTCTAAATGGAGGCACATCCCACCAGGAACAAACAGAAAAAAAAAATAACAGGCTTGCCTTCACAGCTGAGAGCATACAGAGACTGGCATAAGGTGTACCACGGTCTTAAAAATTGTAGAAGTTGCCCTGTGGATTCAGCACTCATGAGTAAAAACATCTAAGACCACCGCCCCCACAACAACAACTCCACAACTTAGACTTCAAAGCAACACACTGTTTAAGCATTTGGAATCATGCTGCAAAACAATGGAACCCCACCAGAGGACTTTAGCCCTGCTCTGACCACCCATGGAAGCTGGTCAGTCAGAAGCTTGAGGTGACTACAGCCTTGCTCCAGCAACTCCAGAGGCTAGCTCATTTATTCCTGGTGGAAGATTAAAACATTAATGGATTGTTTCTGTCTAATAAGTTAGTCACTCTTCCTGTCATGCCTTGTCACCCCTTGTTTTTGTCAACAGTGATATTCATTGACATATTCCTTGCCACAGGCTTAGTAAAATTTGCTCCAACCAACTGGACACATACTAAACAAACAAACAAACAAAAAAAACCCTTCTATTGGTAAGCCTTAAATTGATATAGTACTGTTCGTACTATGTACTAATCTGATGCTTACATGGTTGGCTCTCCTACGACATGTGTTACTTGTCCCATAAAATCCCCTATAAAAAATGGTCAGTTGCCAGGTTCATGATATTGTATAGAGCCCTAAACCAATAACTTGACATTCTATAGTTTAACACTGATTTAAATAACTAGTCTCAAGGTTGGTGTGATGACTCAGAAGTTAAGAGTACTGCTATTCTTGCAGAAGACACAGGTTTGAATTCCAGGAGCCACGTGGTAGTTAACAACTGTCTGTACCTCCAGTTCCAGGAGATCTGACATCATTTTCTGTCCTCTGCAGGCATTGCACATCACGAGTGCATTTACACATGTGCAGGCATAACACTCATAGTCATGAAATAAAATGAATTGACTTAAATTTTTTTAAATAACAAGTCTCAAAGTGGGAAATAATACATACAGAACATAATAGAAATATTCAAAAAATATGAGAATTTTAATTCTCTCTTCTTTCTGTTCGTATCAGCGAAATAAGCTGACAGCTTTGTGGTTAGGATGCTGACATTGTTACCTTCACTGTTATCATGGTTTCTTGCAATCTTAACAAAAGCTTCCCCATTTGCCTGTCTCCAACAGGAAGTTGGGGAGAACTTTTATTCATTTTTCAATAACTAGCAACTTTTTATTCTTAGCCAATCAAACTAAAAATATTGTAACCCACTAATCAAGGTATAAAATGCAAAGTATCTTTCCCTGTGGTGTCCAGACGTCGAGACTTAAGTCCTTTGGCCTCGGCTGCAGCATGAACAAAATCTGCTTCCTGACCATTCCTGGTTTCTTGATTCCTTTTACCTGCTCTAACAGCATTACACCTGTGGGTGCAGTCCTCCTGAGAGAAAGGAAGTCAAGAGATAAACTCTTCCCAGTTAGAACCAGAGACAGAAGAACAAAATGGAAGGATCTGTGTAACCCATGCCAGAAATTCTTCTTTCCTCTCATGAACACGAATTCAATAAATATTTTAGACCTGGTAGGTACATGGTATCTGGTGCTATATGGGATTAAATTTTCTGTCCATGGACGTAGAAGATTTGAAGCTCAGTATTATTAACCAAGATAGCTCCAAGGAAATCATTTTATGGAATAATTATCTGGTCCCAGTTTATAGGTCTTCTCAAGGTGAAAACTATGTACCTAGATCGTCTCAAGGTGAAAACTATGGAACTACTGTAAAGGATGTTATGTTTTCTACCAGTGTCTTAATAAAGACCTCATCACTTGTCATTAACTTATTTTACTAGTATTGTAATTAACAAGACTGTGGTAGTTCTAACAGTATATCAGTGTGAATTGAGAGAGATCCTTCTTCTTTCCTTTCGAATCTAGATACTTGACCCAATGATGGAGCACAGAAAATACTCATGAAACAAGTATTAAATCAGTGAATGTTCTCCAAATCAGAGTTCTTCCACTGCTGCTTTCAAAAATACTAAATGGGTCATCAGGACCTACATCATAAGAGTTTGAAACTATACAAAGAAGTCATATTGTGCAAACCTAGCGGGCAAGTTTTGCTTCCAAAATTCCAATAAAAGCCCTCTGCTTTTAAGTCCCTTTGTACAATTCTCTCTCAACCTGCAAAATCTCTCTCTCTCTCTCTCTCTCTCTCTCTCTATCTATCTCTATCTCTCTCTCTCTCATTATATCCATTCTTTAAAAAGTATGGATCAGTCCAAGTTTGATTTAACGTATTTCCTCAAGTGGAAGAAATTTCTAAGTTTGACAATTCTTTAAAGTATTTTTAGCAGATACTCATTCCATTTATGATATTATTTCAAGCATTTATGTATAAGTTAAAGATCTAGATTTTGAAAACCCATGGTCCATTAGATTCATAGGCTAACCAGAAATATAGGTACATACACAGATCAGTGTAATGGATCAGTCCAGTGCTCTACCAACTTATAGGGAGACACTCAAGATCATGGGGTGTCAGAAAATCCCACCTAGAAACTTTCAAGTCTAATGAGCAAAATATTGCTTGCTGTACCTTAAAATAATTAATGAGCCTCAAATTAACTTTGATTATGCAAATTCTCTGCTTAAAACCTGCAATATCTTCTACAAAATAGATTGTACACTCTTAAGCAATTAAGCTGCGCTGGGGGGAGTCAAATGGAAGACAAGAGAAGGGAAGGGGAGCAATTGTAATATACAGTGTAAATGTTCTGAAAGAGGGAAAGCATGACACACTGAGTCAATCATTCTCGTCCTTTGAAAGTCCAAGTGTCCCTTCAACTACAAACCAGACTTTATTTCACTTTATGTAAAAATACTTGAGCATCAAATTTCTTTAGACTTCACTACCACATAGTAAGCCCCTTGCTTGAGAAAGCCTCCCTTCTGTTCTTTAGAATGTCAAATGCCAAGTCTAGTAAGTGATCATTTAATTATATTGAATCCATTTAAATCACTAATAGCTATATTCAATGAGATAAGATCAGTGAATACAGCCACTTCCATGAATTACTAATTAATAGTGAATTTAGCTTCTGGACTTCTCCAGAAATTATTTTAATGTGACCCTTAATACTTCCAGTTTATCCACAGTCAAACACAATTGCATCTCCTATCAATCAAAGCTCTTCACTTAGGATGCTAGGAGTTCAGGTAAAGGTTTATGCCTCAGGCATCAAAACTCTTTCATCTTTCTTGAGTGTTCTGAGCAGGAGATTAATCTCTCTCTTTTTTCTTCCTGTATCGTACCGTTTGTTTATCTACCATGATTTCTTTCAGTCAGAGAAAAAGCATGATGGTGCCTGTCCTCACTTTTGCTCTGAGCTTAAAGATGATATAGCACTTATGACAATATGTGGTCGCTTAGTAACATCATCACTGCTTCACAATGATGCCTACTCCACACACCACTCATATCTTTCTTACGCGATCTGCATTATTCTTTTAAAAGCAGCAGAAATGACTGCTGGATTTTCTGCACTGAACCAATTAATTGTAAAGGCTTGGTTTTCAATGAATTCCAAATTCCCAAGTGCACTTACTAAAAATAAATTATGTCTTCAT
This sequence comes from Nannospalax galili, assembly GCF_000622305.1. Lineage (NCBI taxonomy): Eukaryota > Metazoa > Chordata > Mammalia > Rodentia > Spalacidae > Nannospalax > Nannospalax galili. The sequence continues at coordinate 4,069,854 of NW_008358101.1, forward strand.
ATAACTACAAATATCAAAATCAGAAAATGAATGCTGATATATTAGTATCATTTGGTCTTGGCTGAATCTTATTCTTCCAAATTCACAGTTTAAAATACTAATCCTTAGGTTGTAAAGATGGCTTAGTGGTTAAGAAACCTACTGCTCTTCCAGAATATCTGAGCTCTGTTCCCAGCACCTATATCAGGTGACTCACAACTGTCTTGTAACTGCAGCTCCAGGGGATCTGATCCTCTTTTCTAGCTTCCTTGGGCACCTGCACAGACATAGCATTTAAACAGAAGAGAGAAATAATAAAAATAACTATCTCTTTATTCATTCATCTGTCACTCCACACCTAAGCTTCTTTTACAACTTGGCTATTGCAAAAAGTGTTGTCATAACCTTCCCGGTGCAAGTGTCTCTGTGGTATTTTGACTTAAAACCTGAAACATATTACCGTGAATGATAAAAAAGAGCCATAAGTGAGCTCTATATTAGGTTTTTGAGAAACCTCCATAGTGATTTCTGTAATTCTTCCATAGGGACAGAATTAGTGACATTTCTCTAGCAGTGTAGCATCTCTTCACTCCACCCCATCCTCTCCTTGCTCTTGCTTTTCTCTTTACAACTGACACTCTCATTTGGGTGATGTGAAATATTAGTGTAGTTTTAATTTGAATTTTTCAGATCTTTAACATGTTTTATGCATTTATTGTTTGTATGTATTCAATCTCTTCAAAGTGAATTATTTAATTTATTTTTAAAAATCTACAACTAACAGTGATAGGAGAAAATATAAATGATCTCTCACTATGTTCAGGAACAAAAAGAGACTGCCCACACTTGCAGCTACTGCTCTGTATCTTATTAAATTTCTGGAAGAGGAAAAGAAAACGGAATAAAAGGCACTCAATTTTTAAAGGTAAATGTAAGTTCCTCTTTCTTCATATATTAAATTTATAGGGATTATATGAAAACTGAAGGAATTTATGTGTAGCATACAATAGCAATATAATATATTATGTCACTATATAATTGAAATATATTATTTCTATGAATTGAAGTTTAACACAATACATTTATAATCATATCAAAATATGTTAGACATGTGGGGATAAATTCAAGAAATAGCTGTAAGATCTTTGTAATTAAGACTCTAAACTCAATATTGGTAATATATTAGTTTTCCCCAAATTGGTCTAAAAATTTAAGACAATTTCAA
>NW_008358101.1:4071206-4116785 GCF_000622305.1 Nannospalax galili
GCAGTCATTTCTTTAGTTTTATTATCATTTATTTTCTCAATTTTAAAAATAAATATTGGTGTATCACTCAAGCTAAAATTATTTTTCTCAGTTAGGTCCAGTTTATTCAAAAGATGTGAAAGACGCTCTTCGTTCCTGTTTTGTCTCATCTAGTTCATATTCATCTACAAATTATTCTCTCATGTCCCCCTTACAGCATGTCTCCCTCCCTTCCCTCAAAGATCCCTCTTATGTTTTCAGGCTGTAGATATATGAATGACCTAGACTGCACATGAGATGTATGGGATGTTAGTGTCTTTCCCTATTGGCTACCTTGGTTACCTCCTCTCTTCCTCCTTTAGATGCTTTTTCTCCACGTGTAGCTCCTTTTCTACTCACACATCATATATACATATGTATGTTATATATAATATATACATTATGCACATATTATATATAAAACCTAGGTTCTTCGTAAGAGAAAGTGTAATATTGTTCTTCCTGAATCTAGTTTATTTTACTTAGTCTTAGAATCCTATGATGATCCCTAATTCTACCGATTTCCCTGAAAATGACATGATTTCCTCTTCCTCCCTTTTCCTCCTCCTTCCCTCCTCCTTTCTTCTGTCTCCTCCTCTTCCCCCACTGACTCTGACCATTGCTCCTCAGACTGCTTCGCCTCCTACTTCTCCCCCTTCTTGTTTTTCTCTTCTCAAAGATCTCAAACTCATGGTGAGAATTCTACCCCTGAGCATCATTCTCTGAAATTCATTCATTCAATGATCATTGATTTAGTCATTCATTTTCTTGTTGTTTTTTAGTCTTGTCTAGTTATTTGGCCTTGTCTTGAACTCATTCTGTAGCCAAACAGGCTTTTGACCTCATGACCCTCTTATCTCAGCTTCTTGATTAACTGGGATAACAGACTGTATCATCAAATAGGACTGACTTCATACTTCTTTACAGCTGAATAAAATCCCATTGTGTATATCAAGCGCATTTATTTGTTTTCAAAGGAAAATTCTTTATTTTGTTTTATTTATTCTTTTTATTTATGTATATGAGTGTACTGCATGAATGTATGTAAGGGCACCCATTTTGTGTAATGCCCACAGAGGTCAGAAGAAGGCATCAGACCCCCTGAATCTGAAACTGGAGTTATGAATTGTTGTTGGCTGTCATGTGGGTACTTGGAATAGAACCCGGGTCCTCTGCAAGAGCAATCAGTGCTCTGAACTGCTGAACTATCCCTACAACCCCAACCACAATTTATTTATCCATTCATCTCTTAATGAGTATATAGGCTCCACAACTTAGCTATTTTAAATACTGCTATAATAAACATGAAAGTGCAATATCTCTGTGGTATGTTACCTTAGATTCATGTGGGTGTATACCTAAGATAACAGACTCAAATGGTATCTATATTTTTAGTTTTTGAGGAACCTCTATATTGATAACCATTTGATTAGGGTGAGAAAGAGTACAATGTATTTTAGATTTTCATTTCCTTGATAGCTAAGGATGTTGCACATTCTGCCATGTACTGATGATTTGTACTTTTTCTTTTGAAAACTGTTGATTGAATTCTGCTCATTTTAAATTGGGAACTTGGGGGTTTTGGAGGTCGTTTGTGTGTTTATTGGCTTTAGATTTTAATACCCTGTCAAATGTGTAGCTGACTATGACATTCTCCTGTTCTGTAGGCTCTCTTCACTGTGCTGATTCTTTTCCTGTTCTGGCTCTTTGTTTGGTACTCTTTATTTAGATTTCCATCTCTCTGCTTGCATTGCACATCATTATAGTCCTTGGAATCTTAATCTCAGTTGTTTGAAATTCATGATATAATTCCAGTTTTTCCATCCTGATGTTGATGCTTGTTCATTCTCTTCAAAATGTATGACTGCCCCTCTTTAGGTATAGCTCACATGTTTACATGTAAGTGGACATGATCCACCAAATAAAAGCAGCTGCTTTCCATAAACCTTCAGTAATATGGTAGCAAGGCAGGGAGGAGGAGAATTTTTTCATTGACCTGTTGTTTGATTTCAGTATTTTAGTGAAACTCTGGTTAAATACTGTTTATTTCATAAAGTAATTTTCAGATTTCTTTCTTCTCTTGTAGGAAAATATGGATAGAGCAGCCATGGGAGAGCATTTACTTCTCCGATATACAGATCTAGACATGACTACAATTGCGTACTCTTTCTGTTAAGTCATTTACACTGATAATTATGTAACAGATTTATGTCTGGTTAATTACTTCTCCTGAGACATATCTTGTTAAGAACAGAATGTCTGGGCATATCTGAATATGTGTCTCTTTTCCTGTCCCCTCCCAGAATCATGAGGACATTTCTTTTGTTGTTCTTCTCTAGTATTGTCTATGGTAGATAGTGTTCCTAGTGGTGAATATTACCATGTTGTGGCCATCTCCCCTCAAATACATTCTCAAGCTATCCTAGAGTTCTGATTTAAAGAATTGCCCACATTGTACCCTAGGTTAGATTTTGCTGTCTATGGGGGTTTTAGTACACAAATCTCTCTCTGGTAAGTGATGAATGACACTACCTATACCTTTTTATCCATCCAATCTTAAAGACAAGGATTTTTTTCTGTGTCCTCACACACATTTTGGTTCAAAGGAAGAGTTCTTGATGTTTCTTCTGTTCATATTTTAACTGTGTATACAGAGAAATATGACTTCTAAACTCCTCACATGTAGACTCCAAACCTGGACACCCCTATACTATAAAGTTTTCATCATGAAGTCCTAAGAGATGAATGCTCTTAGCTGCATTTCAAAAATAATTTCAATATATTAAATGTGTGTGATAAATATGATTTAAATTAAAATAATTTTGGAAAATTCTTAAAGGAGAAGAATTAAACACTTTGTTGACTTTAGGGTTTCTTATAAACTTATACTCTTCAATATTACCCATCAGTCTACAGGATTCTCAAAACTACTTCAATTATTAGGTATCTTTTAACCTACAAAGTCAATTGGATAAATTTGTATCCAATGCCAGTAGTTGCTAAACTGTCACTCTCAGAGCCACCACTTCAGCATCAACATCTTCAGGGAACTTGTGAGAAATGTAGATGCTTGGGCTCTGCCCCAGTATACTAAATCAGATATTCTGAGGTTGTGACCCAATAGTCCTTGGTCTTCTGTGACACTGCTGACTTAGAAGCATACTTAAGGGCAAGATGCATTGTCCTATTGCATGTATCATTTAACTAATCTCAATGTACCCCGAATTTAAGAGTAGGTATTTAGTGTAAGATAGGTTTTTAAAGAATAAGAAGATTTACATGGGTAGCTGTGTCCCCAGTCACACTGGAAACACAATTTCTTCCTTTGTATACTTAAAGTCTTAAAGTAATTGGAGAGACATGAACAATGTGTATCAGCTCTCAAAGACTTCACTAAAGACATTGACCCTAAAATCAAAAGTGTTTAATTTGTAGGAAAAATGCAGATATTTTACTCTATTTCAGGCTGTTTGTCTTATAATTTACAGCCTAGGATATTGCCTTTCAAATGAACATTGAAGAGGTAAATGTGCTAAATGATAACACAAGTTCTGAAGTAATTTATCAAAGTTGCCAGATGTAGATGAAGTGAAACTTTCTTAAATGCTCACTTAAGTCACTTACAGCTGCATGTGTTGGTAATGAATTTTAGCTACTGGATAAGTTGAATGTATTATTACAGAAAACTGAATTCTTAGTTAATGTGAAAATATACCACATTCTTATAATTATTAATAAAAGTAGTTATTTAATACTAAAATATATCAATTCTGTTTGGGAGGAATTTGTTTCTACATGGAAAGACACAATGTCTAAATGAATTTAGTTTATTTTGGTAATCCCCAAGCAAAAAGACAATTTGCTGGCATTCAATATTTATGTAAAAAATATGCTTACCAGGGTTGGGGAGATGTCACGGTTGGTAATGTGCCTGCTGCACAAGCAGGAGGATCTAAGTTCAGATCCCCAGAACCCATGGATCCTTAGCATCCACATAAAAAGGTAGGTGTAGCAGTGTATATTTATATCCCCAGAGCTTTTTGGAGGGTCATAAAAGAGAGGATCACTTAAACTCATTAATCAGTGATCCTAGCCAAACTGATGAGCTTTTGGTTGCATGAAAGACTGTCAAAAAATAAATAATGTTGGAAAATGATCAAGGAAAGACATCCAATATTGACCTCCACATGCACATATATACATACACACACACAGATGTGCATCTATCTTTACCAATTAAAATGCATATGTCACACACATACTAAAACACACAATATTACAAACATGCACACAAATATATGAAATAACCTATTGGGTCTTTAATTTAGAAGCAATTATATTGCAATAAGGAAGATCACAGAGGTTAATAGAGTACCCATTATGAAAGATTTTAGCGCAATCTAAATAAACCAAGACCAGTTCTTCATGTATAAGTTACATAGTCCACCATTGACTCTGGTTTACTAGTTATTGATCTGTAATGAAGTAATGCATTCTAGTATGGGGAAAGTTCTGCTATCAGATACAGTATTCTAATATTTTAGTAGTGCTTTTCCAAAAAGTTTCCCCCACGTAATTCAAGAAGATTGTCACAGCACAAATAATGGGTCTATGGAGTAAGTAGCATGGAAACATGGGAACTAAAAAGAAACAACCAAACAATCTTCTTTTAAATATTCACCCATCCTTATTTTAGTGTGGAAATCATACATAAAGTGAGGTAAACTCTTTCTACACACTCTCATATGGGTTTCTTATTACTACTAAATAATCTAAACAGATTATATACTAAGTTTTACTTCTCTATTTCAGGATAGCCATATGGAAAATGTTAAGTAGTTTCTTTAATAGTTTGTTCAGCTTCCAAATGCAAATAGTAAAATTAACTCCATTTTATCCTCGTTGTCTTTTACTTTTCCTTGTCTTTCTGCCCAGTCACTTCCACTCCAGGCAGCCAGCCAGAACTCCAGTCCCATGAAGGCTGCACCTGCAGTCTCTCAGGGTACATTGTTTCTACAATATTGGAAAACATACAAGTAGCCAGGTAGCATGTCCTCTGTCAGAATCTCCACGGAGCCCATTGTTCTACAATTCTAAGATATTGATTTTCCTGAGACTTTCTGTTAACTGAAAACTCCTTTGTTAACTGAACTGTCCCTGGTCTGGTGTAACTATGGTGATCTAATGTAACTACATTATTGGTTTTGCCCCTGATAGGATGTAATTTTAGTTTTAGGCTTTATAAACCCTACTTTGCCTGCCTTCAGAGTCAAGAGTTCTTTTGGGTGTTAGCCCTCTTTTTGACCTCTAATAAAGTACTCTTAATTCAAACATGGCTTTCACCTTGTGTTCCATATTACATTTTCTGGAGTACCCCATGAGATCACCACGCAATGTCTCAGCCTTGCTTCTGAATTGTTAGAGGAGACACACCACCTGAGATGTTCTAGGGCCCTGTGACTCTCTCACCAGGGCCAAGAGTCCCAGAATGATTGCTGTGTGATCCCAAAATTAAAACTGCGTTCTTCTGGTATGCCTGTGAGATAAGTTCTGATACTCCTGGTCTGGAGTACCATTCTGGTCTGATCTTGTCTGGTCTGATATTTAATAATAGGAGTGTGATCCTGACAATGACCCCTTTCTTAGTAGTCAAGAGGGTAACTGAGAATGTTATCTGGTAAGACCCTGGTTCACCATTGGATGCTAGTTACTCTGATTTCTGTTCATGTCTGTTTCTTGTATATTAATACTTGCATGACTGAGCGCTTGGGAAGTTGGACAAATCCAGTTCTACTCTGGGCAGCACCTGCCCAGAGGGTCTTATCTTTTGTCTGTGATGGAATGCATGTATATCCTTGTTGATTTCAACTGCTGCCCTGTGATTTTTCTATTTTACTTCCTTTTTGTTTCTTGTTGGACCTGGGGAGCCAGCTGGCCCTCTGAGATTGGCTAGTCTGGTAAACTTTTGTCTCCATCTCCTGCTGCTGCTTTATAGCAACTCTTTGTTGTGACAGTCTTGCCGGTTCTTTACAGCTTTCTGTTCTCTCTCCCTCTCTCCCTGTCACAGATACTAACAGGCATTCTACTGAGCATCCTCTTCCCATGCCTGGAGCATTCCCTCTTCCCCTTGTCTGGGCCTGTCTTTGTGGCCCTGTCAACTTTCTTCAGTGTGGGCCCTTTTCTGTCCTGAGTGGTCTACTGGGATATTTTATCACAGGATTTTTCTCTGAGGTTTTTATTCACTCTGTGTGACCCACAAGTCTAGTCTCTGTGTCTCCTCTGCAGCCATTTCTCCAAAAGCCTCTTATTGCTTCTGAGTTCCATTCTGCCTCCCCAGGCCTTCACCTATAGGGAAAAGGGGAAGGAAATGGGATGTAGCTCAGGACTTGCAGGCAGGATACAGTTCTGTCATCTGCCCCTTCTGACTTCGTGAGAGGAAAGGAAAAAAAGTGGAAGGGTTTCATATGGTTTAGACTGCCCCAGTCAGGGACTCATTCCTCTCTGAAGGCAGTGTTCCTGGATGTTGGCACAGGTGATGAACTCTCTATGATCATCTTCCTTGTATCCATTTCTCCATCCTTCTGAGGGCATGGGATAGCATTTATCCTAGATGGTTGTTCCTAAAGAAATGCTATTCTACTCTGCCTAATTAGTAGAAAGAAAATAAGAGCCCCCTCACTATTTACCAGTTCAGAGTGTTCTGTTTATCATCCCTCTCTGTTCAAGATATGCTCCTCGGGAGTTCAAGGGAAGCTGGGAAAATAAGACTGATGGAGTTTGGACCTGCACATAGAGTGATGGAATATAAAATGAGGGAGGCCTCCAGTTTTAAAGTTATCTGAAAAGCAAGAGCGAAAAAGAAAGCAATTTTGTCTAAAATACTGGATTGTACAAGAATATGAAAGGAGACAGGGAAAGTCCATCTCGAGGATAAGTAATAAGTTGAAGAAGGCCAGAGAAAATGTGAACTTGATTTGCTTTGGTTTAATTTTAGTTGGATTTCTTCATAAGCTAAAAAAAAAGATAATAACCCTTTACTGTAAAATGTTTCTGTTTGAAACAGGATCATACTCTTTAAAGGGGAAGGAGAACTAATGCCCTGCACCATCTCAGATTTATAATGATGCTCAATTCAAGACAATGTTATGCTTTACATGAAATATCTGTGAATGAAATTAAATATTGAAAAAGGATGTAAATAAATCTCCTTAATAGAAGGCAAGGCATAGAACAGTGTTGTTCCTGTCTTCCTGTACACATCTCACCTTCTTGGTGGCCAGATGCTTCCGTCTGTTTTGTGAGTTTCCCACTTAATAGTCCTACTTGCACTACCCCCCTTGCTGTCCCCTCCCTCCCATTCCAGTAGTTTTCCTAGTCATCCCATAAATGATTTGGGAATTGTTAAGATTAAAAAAACTGAGTAACTGTTAACTGATGGGACACAGTGATCGTCAGGGTCCTTCCTCCTTTATTCTGTGGTTGTTCAAAAGTTGCTGCTACTACATCTTTGTCTACTGGGGGCACATGCCCCTTAGATCTTGGACCTGGTCCTGACTTAAGGTTGTTGTGAAGCTATGACTGTTTCATGGGCTTCTGTATGTACTAGCAGCACCCTGAGCTCAACTGCCTTCCTCCTTGTGTCCAGATTTCCTGCTACCCTTGTCTTTAGTAGGTAGATAAGTACCCCCAAACACCCCCAGATGAACTCTGAAAGAGAGTTCAAGGGTATCTCCCTCAGTGCCAGTTATTCCAAGATGCTATGAATGTGTGCAGGTATCCTACCAAACTCCAGTCCTCTTCCTCATCTGCCTTCTGGCCTGAGCCCCAATCCTGTCAGGGGTCTCAAAGAAGGACATGAAGGACCTATAGCTGGGGTGGTCACAGAAAGTACTCGGCTGCTGCTTCTAGCTACACTGAAAAGCCCTCCCAAGAGCTGAGGCACTCCATGCCGTTGCTGTACCTGACTAAAGTCAGTGACCAGGGGCTCGAAGACCTGGGAACCAGAGTCCTGGGTCGGACATCAGAAGAGACATAGAGCCATGGCAGAGCTGAAGCCAACCTTTTCCCTTCCCCTTCATCCCCTGTGTTCTGAAAAGCCTCAGGTCCTGACCTTCCTGAGCATTGGACACTTTTCACTGGACTCTTCCAATGCAAATCTGGGGAAACTCAAAAGCCCACAAGTCTATCCCAAACCACCCAACTTCCAGAAATTTGGCCTTTCTTCTCTTTTAGGGAAGCCCTTCATAAGGGCTTGACAAACTTCAGAGCCTGACATTCTAAATCAACACTGTTCTAATATGCGGACCCAGCCATCTGCCTGTGAGATGTACCTGAGACCTGATCCAGCTGCTCCAAGTCTTGAGGTACCAATTCTCTGTGAAGAAAACTCAACTTTGGCAGATGGAAATCTCCTACTTGGAGTACAAACTCTCTCAAGGTAAGAGGATCCTCCTTACTGGCCTGGAACGAAGTCATCCTACCTATCCCCATGACTCAGACTAAAATGTAGGCATTCAGATCTGCAACCCAATGACACTGCTGCCTGACAAAAAACCAGGGGTTCCCCAACATGACTATGAAGATCTATTGGACATCTCCAAGGCCAGTTTCCCAAATCTGAACCATCAGACAGCTTTGTGACAGAGGGGACCGGGAAAGCTAGAGCTGCTATGACCATCCAATCCAATGGGATGTTCTCTGAGTGTTATGTCAGGGTACCTTCAAACGAAAGGCTGAACTTATTGTCTTCACCAAAACTCTGCATCGGGAAACACATAAATGGGTGAACATATTCACAGACAGCAGATGTGCCTTTACCACACTTTCATGTCCCAGTTATGATTTTCAAGGGAATTTTGATACTCCTGTGACAGAAGGCCAAGCAGCATGAAAGAACAGTGAACTCCCTATTGAGCCACTCCTTCTCCAAGTAAATGAAAAGGACACTGTAGGACAATGGGCCCTGCCAGATTTCAGAATCAACCTTCCATCTACTCCTTGTAGACCAGCTTTATCAGAAAACTCACCTGGGTGCCACCAAACTGACTAAACCACTTTCTGATATTTATGAACCCATTCTCTGGTTGTGTAAAGGTTTTTACTACACACACACACACACACACACACACACACACACGTGCACGCACGAAACAAAGCAAATGCAAAAATGAAAACCACCATCCAATGGTAAAGAGTCACTTACATGAAAAAATTCCCAGGTTTGGGTTGCCTCTGCCAACTGGGTCAGACAATGGACCTGCCTTCACCTTGATCATAGCTCAAATGGTCAATCTCTTTAAATCAGTTATCCACCCTCACTAAATTAATTGGAGAGCAATGGAAACTGGCCTAACCTCCTGCCCCTGGACCTCCTCTGAGTAAGATGTATTTCCTATAAGCAGAAATTCACCTCCTCCTAGATTGAACGATCTTATTCTAAAAAATATTATTAATCATTTTCGTTTAATGTATATTCAGTCTCTCCAACAAGCACAAGCTACAGTCCATTCTAATGCCTAAGACAGTCTCTTGGTTCCTCTACAGTTAACTATTCATTCCAAAAGGAGAGAGAGACCAACAGTTCCTAGTTCTACTGCTGGTTTGAATGGAGTCCATAGAAGACCACCATGCTTGCAGGCCTTACAGATTCTCTCATCCTTTTCCTTGTGGGTCTAATGATTAGGTCTTACCTAATTAACTAGCTGTTAAACTCTTTCAAACAATGGATAGCTCTGTTAAATTAATGTACCTGAGAGCTCAGCACAAGCCCCTGTTACCTGAGTATACTGAAACAACTCCTCAAAACTTCCCTAAGTCAAGGGAAAATGAAATGTCAAAACTGACTCCATGTTATTCTAGCTGACTTTGCTTTACCCTATGTTCCTGTCCAGCCACTCCCACTGCAACCAGCCTGCCAGAACTGGACTCATAAAGGCTGCACCTGCAGTCTCAGGGGTATGTTGTTCCTATATCACTGAGAAAATTCAAACTAACCAGGTAGGACATCCTCTCCCAGTATCACAAAATGGAGCCCACTGCTTCTGCAATTCAGAGAAACTTGTTTTTCTGAACCAAAATTTTTGTTAAATGATTTATTTTCCTATCATCCAAATGTGAAAAAAGTTATCATCATTATTAGCTCATGAATTTAAATATAATTAAACCTCATTTCAATCTTTTTAAAAGTAAGATTATTTCTTTTTCAATTTTTTTCTTTCTACTTGCATTTTTAATTGAATTACTATGATTTTCATACACATTGTTTGATGGAATTTAGATCCATTCCCTTCTCCCCATTTTCTCCTTGGTCAATTTTAATGAATTCCTTAAATATATAATATTGCCTATAGAGTATGATTTCTTTTCTCACCCAATGTCCTTCAGTGTAGATTCATTCACTGAACTAACCCAAGAGTCTTAACCCTGAATAGGATAGCTACTCAAAACCTCTGCCTCCTAAGTTTGTCAGAAATCACTGAAGAAGAAGAAGAAGAAGAAGAAGAAGAAGAAGAAGAAGAAGAAGAAGAAGAAGAAGAAGAAGAAGAAAAAAAGAAGGAGAAGAGGAAAGAGTATAAGAACTAGAGGGGATGGATGACCACAATTAAGCAGAGTCTTCCAGCTAGCTGTTCAGTTACTCATATGAACTCACACAAATGTTGACAACATGCTCAAGTCCTATGCAAGCTCAAACCAGAAAAAAATCCCAACACAGGCTTAGCAAAGTGAGTAAAAAATCCCAACCCAACCTAAGGAACTTTTGTCAATTGATGGCTGCTTGGAGGGGGAAAGGCAGTGTCTTTCTTTCTTTTTTTAACCCTCTGAAGTTTCATCTGATTGCTTGCATGACATAAGAAGCCAGGTTATTTACTGTAACATGAACAACCTAACAGTGACTACATTACTAAAGACTGCAATTCCTCCTGCAGCAGCCATTAACTTCTAATAGCTCTTGAGGAAGGAATGTCCCCTCATGAGCCTCTCCCCATTCCTTTACTCTTAAACTCTTTTAATCTCTTTCTACATTAAAATAAAAATGATGCTACTAAATTGAGTAAGGTCTTCCTGAGACTAGGAAGGTTCTCTGTGCAAAGCACTTAAATACAGAACTTTCATATAGTAAACACTCAGCAAAATATTTTTGTGGGAACAGTTGTTATTTAGCTGAAAGATTCAATGGTATCATTTCAGTGGTATGATATATACTAAACATTTGGGGGCAGTTTTAATTGTTTTCACATACATGAAGAAATAAGTGACCAGTTATGTAGCAGAGTAGGAATAAGCACTCATTTTGATTTTAATTGTGAAAACCAAAAAGAAGGAAGCCAGTGGTTTTAGTAGTCACTTTGGATTTCTTTTTCTTTATAAGGCAAAGAAATCTTTCGTTTCAATTTTCTCTATGCTTTCTTCCTCTCTCTAGGAGATTAGATCTTCCTTATATATTTATCAACCTCCAATATATTGAACTTGTTCATGGTTTTATTTCCAGAATGCATAGAATTGTTAAAATCCAGGTTCATATATCTCAACACCTACTATACCCATTTTTGTGTTAATTCACAGGTGATTCAGATTTAACACACACAAAGTAGATCACTGGAACTCACTCCAGTGTGAGGTATTTGAATAAATGACGCTGTCCAACTGTCCATTATGCAGAGGACCAGACTTAAATTTGGAAATCATCTTCACTCTTCCATGGATGAAACTATCAAACCCAGCCCCAAGTCACCTTGTGCCTCTGGTATTCGTCCCACACCCCTCTCTGCAGGCTTCACGGCCTTCTGTGCACAGCAGCTAGCCCTTTGTGCTCTCTGTCTTCTTCCCTGTGTGTCAAAGGGCTCTTTCTTGTTCTACCTTTCTACTTGTAGGATCCTCTCCACTACTCTGAGCATTTGGGGAATTCACATTTCACTGGGGATTATGAGTTGCTCAGGAGTTTTTGCTTAAAACTGTGACACTTTTGAACCTCTTTTACATAGCTGTTTTTTCTCACCATTGGAGTCACTTTCTCCTCTCCCATCTTATGGAGTTGGCCTCAGTCTTAATTTAAAAGTTCTTCACTTAGGGAACTGGTTTGGATGGGGCTCATGGATAATATTAAACTTTTTATAAAAATTGTAATGGGTTTAACACATAATTTATAAATATTTTGAAGTTATTTTTTGTTCCAGGTAGGTGTTACAAAGAAAGCTTGAGATGAGAAAATCTGAGGATGGTTGAGATTATTCAGCCTAATGTTTCTGGATACTCTGGATGTATGGTAGAGACAAAGCTCCCATCAACCACTGACACCTCACATCAGAACTGGCTGTTGTAAATCAGTAGAGACTGGGCACTAGGTTTCCAGTATAAAGAAAAAATTAAAGGTCCATAGCGGTGGAAAAACTTATGGGGATTAGTATGTATAGTAGGAAGGGACTAGTATGTATAGTAGGAAGGGATTCGTATGTATAGTAGGACTTTAGTCCTATTTTCCTAATACATGTGATTCTCTTCCTACGTGGATGGTAATATTACTTTTATACCCTTTGTTGTGGTCTTACAACCACTTTCAATATGTGGCTCCCCATGTCTTCTATGCCAAACAGGGCTGTCACATTTATCCTGAAATGATCATGTATCATGAGCATTAATGAAATCTGTAGAGTTTCTATGATTGGTTATGAACATAGTATAATTAATAAAGTACCTATGAGTTTACTGTGAATAGCACTCTGAACAACATTTGAAGGTCTTCTATCAAATTATGGGTTAGGAAATGAGTACATGGAAGTTATAGAATACCTTTTGCTCTAGTTTGTTTTTCATGATGTGATCAAGACCATGACAAGAAACAACTTGGGGAAAAAGGGTCTGTTTGTTATATACTTCCAGGTAACAATCCATCATTAAGAATGTCAGGGCAGGAATTCAAGCAGGAAGTGAGGCAGAAACCACTCAGGAATGCTGTTTACTGGTTTCCCTCTTCTGGCTTGATTTCATACATAGCAAGGTCCCCCTGCCTACAGATGATACCCCTCACAGTGAGATGGAACTTCCTACATAAGTTAGTAATCAAGAAAATGCCACATAAATATACATACAGGTCAATATAATTGAGGAAATGCTTAATTGAGATTCCCTCTTCCCAGATGACACAAAGTTTTGTCAAGGTAACAATAAAAATGAGCTGGATACCCCTCTAATAGGATTTGACCTTTTCCTAGATGCTCAGTAATGTACAGGTCCTGTGTGGGGTAGGTCCTATTATCAGCAGAGCTGAAATTCTTAGAGGAGCAGAGATCTTGGAGTTTTAGTATGGAATATATCTTGGGTGTCATGACTTAAGTTTTTCATTTGATAAACTTGCTTTGTGTCTTGAAATCTTTTCAGCCCAGTATGAAAGGCTGCTTTATTCACAGCAACATGTACTCTTGAATTTTAAGTTAACAAGTTGAGTTAATCTTCCATGTTCTCTCCAGCATGGTTATTGCAACTAATTTTTGCAAGTACATTTAACATTAGTACTGACAACATCACTAATTTGTTGAATATTTACCAGTAATGTGTTAAGCATTTTATGTATTTATGACATTCATTTTAATACACTTATAAAGGAATTACTCATGACCATTTTAGGAACTTAGAAATGACAGAGGCTACAAGGTAGCTTGAAAATCACACAGCTTGAAAGTAAGAGAGCCAAAATGGAAGCTGAGGCTCATGCAGTGCTAACGCCATTGCTCTGTATGGTCCTCATTAATCACCTCTCACCTGGATTATTGCAATAAATGTCAAGCCTCTGTTTCTACTTTTCTTATCTTTTTTTTAAACGTCTCCTATCTAGGTAGAATCATAAATAAGTAATGCATGTCTCACCTTGTAAGTTATTTCACTGAAAATGTATTGCATAGGACCAAGTGAACTTATTAGCATGATCTTCCACCACTCCAATTTTTCTACTGCATGTTCTACTTTTTTTTTTTTTTTTTTTTGGTCTTTTTGAGGCAGGGTCTATCTGTAGCCCCAGCTGTCCTGGAACTCATTGTGCAGATGAGGCTGGCCTTGAACTTACAGAGATCTGCCTGCCTCTGCCTCCCTAGTGCTGGGACTAAAGGCATGCGCCACCATGCCGGGCATGTTCTACTTTTTTAAAACTTCTTTTATTCTGCTAATGCCAATGATTTTGACCTAATTTTACAGACCTTGAATAGTGGGATAGGACTTAGACACAATTTTTTCTAAAACCAGTATTATTTAGAAAAATGATCAGTCACTGCTCTTCTGTTGAGACTTTTGCCACATTCAAATCTGGGCTAGAAATTCTTAATTTCCCACTGTATATTGTAAACAACCTATAATTGACATAAACATAGAGGTTCTAGAATCTGAAGTCTGTGATTTGCACAGCAACTGTCTTACTGCTACAGAGAAATCCACTTTGAAAAAAAACAGATGATCACTTAAATACAGTTTTATAGTTGTAAAAAAATATTATAATCATGAAACTATCTGTATAGATTTTACTTCAGTATATTTCCTACTAAACAATGTTATATAATACAATGTCCAGCTGTAGTCAGAATTCAATGCGCTGTTTGGTGATACTCATATTTCACTCACTCTATAACAATCATCTAAATATTGCATTTAAACTGTTGTAACAGCTTAAATTATCCCCCTTTAGGAATAAGTTCCCTAGAGTAATAAGCCCTAATTAAATATTTGCTAAATGCATGAATGAATGGCTCTTTTTGAATTAGGTGAATGGCATTTATGATGGCAAAATTCAGAGGGAGAAGCATGTACTCAGCCTCCTAAGATACAAGAAAATGGAATCAAAATATAGTTTTGGAATTTGGAGAAAGTGGTAGATTCCTTTCCTAAGATTGCGAAGGAATAGAAGACTCTGAGCAATACTGAGATAGTAGAAAGCTCTTTACAGATCGTCAAAATGTGTACAGTGATGTAAGGGATCTATTCAAACTAAGATTGAGAAAGACAAATGGGAGACCATGGACTAAAGGACTTGGAGCATTTTTGAAAGTGAAGAGCCAAGGAGTCAATGAGGGAGAAACATCAAACCTGCTGAGCCCTGGTCAGGTCCAGACTACAGCTGGAACATACAGGCTACGAAGCCCAGGTCTTCCTGGCAATGGTACTTTCCAGGATGGATATAGGAATCAAGACGGTGGCCTTCATCATAGACCTCTTGAAAGACTCTTGAAGTACAACATAAAGTGAAAACAAATAATCAGGCACACAGAATATTAATTACTATGTGTTTTGTAGGGGAGCAATCAGGTCCAGATGAATTAATACATGATTTTCAAAAATATTTCTTTAAAACTTTTACTGACACACTTTTCAGACACATTATTTCAACAGTATATATTTCACAGGCAAATTCTAAATAATGAAAAGGATGGTAGATTTAATACATAATACAACTCATGGAAAGATAGTATCTTGCACATGAGTTACAAAATTCCATTGTTATGGTTTCTAAAGGATCTTCAGAATTCAATTCACAGAAGTAAATGATTACAATTTGTGTCAAACTGTCTTTGCTTACTTGGCTGTTTAAAGAGTAATAAATTCACAGGAAAGAGATAGTTTATGAAGAAATTAATCATCATTTAAGTTCTGCTTTAGAATCAGAATAATTATGAGAATGATAATTAATTCAAGTCAATTTAGAGAATTAACCTATATAAATGTGATCTATTTTGAGATCGCTGACAGGCTCTGTAAGAAATTAATATAGAAATAGGTGAAGTTTGGTTTTTTATTCCAAAAATTCTTTCACCTGTACATGGTTTTAATAGGATAATGGAAAATAAAGATGGAAAAAAAACAGATATTGAGGAGAGAAAGAACTGAGGGAGGAAAGGCAGCATAAACAAAACCATGTATCCGAGGCAAGGAGAGGGGAAAGGGAAACCAATTCTTTGGAATTATATATTTTAAATTTTTTAAATTTATGTTTCTCTTAGCATTAGTGGTAAAATGGAATAGCATAACAGAACCATATTACCTGTATAACTGCTGTGACAAAATATCTGATAAAGTTGAAAGAAGAAAAAGTTCTTTTTACTCATATTTTGAGGGTACAGTCCATCGTGGCCAGTTCAGGATGACTGCAGGAGCTTGAAGTCACAGGTCACTGTGAATCCACAGTCAGGAAGCAAAATGGGAGGAATGCTGCAGCTCAGCTTCCTTTCTCCTTTCTACGAAGCCTAGGACGTACCTCATTGAGGAGTGCCACCCACGTGGGTTTTCTCACCTCAGCTAACTTAATCTAGGAACTCTCTCATTGTCAAGCCAAGAGTTTTTTTTTTTTTCATAGTGACTGTATGTTCCATTAAGTTGACCATTGAGATTAAATATCATAGACTTGGTAAGGAAAACAAGGAGGCAAGAAGATGGCCATAAGAGGCACAGGCTGGTGTGGTTTATATGCTTAAATCAAATAAACATGTATGTCTAGTGCAATTTTTGTACATGTAAAGTGAATTTATTTCTTATTGGTTCCAGGAAATTTAGGTACATTTTAGAGAATTACAGAGCTCATTGGTTTCAACAACAAAGCTTTAACTATATATTAAACACACACCACACACTCACACACAAAGTTGGCCATAGACTTGTACATCTTTAATCACATCACTCTAAAGGCAGAAGCAGGTGGATTTCTTTG
Organism: Nannospalax galili; assembly: GCF_000622305.1. Taxonomy (NCBI): domain Eukaryota; kingdom Metazoa; phylum Chordata; class Mammalia; order Rodentia; family Spalacidae; genus Nannospalax; species Nannospalax galili. The sequence continues at coordinate 4,087,906 of NW_008358101.1, forward strand.
AGATCAAGGGCAGCCTGTTCTACATAGCAAGTTACAAACCAGTTGGAGCTATAGGGAGATCCTGTTTCCAAAAACAATGCACAAAAGTTATGTGGGTTGGGATTTATTGCCCCTTCCCCGTGCCTATGCTAGGACTTTGTCTGGTTTGAGCTTGCATAGGACTTGCGAATGCTGTTACCATTGCTGTGAGGCCATATGAGTAGCTGACCAGCTGTCCAGAAGACTCTGTTTCCTTGTGGTCATCCATTTCCTCTGGCTCTTGAAATCTTCTCTTCCTCAATGATCCCATGAACCTTCGGAGGCAGAGGTTTGAAATACATGTCCTATTTAGGGTTAAGCAGTATGTAGCCTCTTGTCCTTCACACATTAACCAATTATGTGTTTCTGTGTTAATCACCATCTGCTGTATAAAGAAACTTCTGTGGTGTGAGTTGAGAGATGCATTCATCCTATGTGTAGACGCTGCAAACAAGGGAGGAGATCGAAATACCATCAAACTCTACCGTATGAAAAAAATTTTTAATGTAATTTTCAAAAAACAAAAGACAAAAAAGCACAAAATGTATGATTCTTTGGTACTCCCAAAATGCATATATTTACATACATCTGCAAATTGGACAAAAAATAAATTTTGTATTTTATTCATAAATATGTTCCCTGAAGCAGAGATCTTGTCTTACCTTGGCTCCTCTTCAACTCTCTCTCTAGAGGAAAAAGAAACAAGTGAAATTAAGAGTTTTTCCTATAATCACAGAAGAAACACCACTGGGTTTTTCAGCAATTTAAAACCAGAATATTTGCTAATTTCCAAGACTCCAAAGTAAAGAAACAAATTATTTCATCTAAGTCATTTACTTATATCTAGCAATGGATAAGGGTTGATCAGCACTCCTGTTTTAGTTCTAGGATGAAATCCAGAGTGGAGCTGCTTCCTCCCACATTCTCATAAACTTCCCCAGTCTTCACTATACTTCTGTCCACATCCCTTTCTAAGTGTACCTCCTTCTGCCCAGTGGACATATTTTCACTATTGTAGGAAACATTTCCCCTTGCCCAAAGTAGAAGGTATCTGGTTATATGTGCTTTGTAAACTCTGGTGCCTGGAGAATCAGGCCAATGTTAACACAAATTATTTAGTTGTTGATAGTGGTGTTATTTCACTCAGGACTAAAAGTCAAGTTGGTATTTACTGTAAAAACTAATCAATTTCTTGAAGACAAAGGGAAAATTTTACTGATAGTATACATGAGAGAGTTCATCTCCTCCGAGTTGCTAAGAATCTTTTACTGAAGGCTTTTTGTTTCATAACTGTTGTTATGTATGCTACGTATGTTCCTGGACAACCTTACTACATCTGAGGCACAGAATGGGGAAAAAGACATAGCACATAAAACGGAAAGCATCACTATTTTCATTATCCCATTTGCGCCTCAGAATTCTTTAAGACTGTAAGACAGTCCTATCATTTTTATTTCCTTCCCATGGGCAGGAAAAGTAAAAGTTTTAGGGATTGCTCCATAAGCATTCTTTTAGTATATTCAATAATGGACATTATCTTGCTTTCAATAAAACATTTAATAATATAAGACTAGTCATCAGGAATTAAATAAATCTGAGCTGAGCATGATGGTACATGACTGTAATCCCGGTAATCAAGAAGCTGAGGCAGAAGGTTTAAGAATTTGAAGTCAATCTGGTCCACATAGCAAGTTCCAAGACAGCCTGAGCTATATATGAAGGGCTTGTCTCTAAAAACATGAAAAAAAATATAACAGGATGGAGGATGTATCAATCTGAAGTGTCATGACTTAGAGTAAAAAAAAGGAAATATTCTGTTGCATGCATGAAATGTGAATTGTTCACATTGACATTGAATTTTAATATACTATCTGTCTTAGTTTGATTTATATTGCTGTGATAAAAGACTCTGACCAAATAATATTAAATATAATAAGGGATGGAATGGCTTATAGCTCACAGTCCATCATCAAGAGAGGTTAAGGAGGGAACTCAGGGTAGGAACCTGGAGGCAGGAACTGAGAGACCATGGAGGAACTCTACTTACCAGCTTGTTCTGGCCTGTGTTTAGTCTGCTTTCTTAAACAACTCAGAACTGGCTTTCCAGGGCTGGCACCACCCCCAGAAGGCTGGACCCTCTCACATTAATGAACAATCAAGAAAATAGTCCAGAGACATGCCCATAGGCCAGTATGATAGAGGAAATTCCCAAGTTGATGCTCCCCCTTCCCAGGTTTGTCATTTGGCAACTGAAGCTATCCAGCACAATATTCCAATGGCATGATTGCTGAAGTGGATGTCACATAGACCCCTATAACGGAATTAGCATTTGTTTTGGGTGAAAGACAGAAGAGACATATTCCATAACCTGCCCATAATAAGAAAGAAGTGTGGCAACTGAATTCTTTATTCTAACTTGTTTGGCAATCTTGAGAAAAACAAAGTAACTCTTGTTTTTTAACTATTTTATTTATTATTTTTGTTTTATATGTATGTATTGCTTTTATGTATGTAACTGCACCCATGTCGTGCAAACCCACATAGGAGTCAGATGGACTGGAATTGCACTTACTGATGGTTATTAGCTGCCATGTGAGTGCTGGGAATCAAATCCAGGTCTTCTGCAAGAGCAGTCAATGTTCTTAACCACTGAGCATCTCTCCAGCCTGGCAAGTTTTTAATTATAACATTCCGGGCCTGTGTCTATGTGATACTTCAGATGGAAATATATTAAAAGAACTCTCAGTTTCTTTAATTTAAATCTCAATCCCAATCTCCCCTCCCTCCTCTCTCTTTCTCTCCCCACCTCTCTCTTCCTTTCACAGAGTTATGCAATAATCTTATGGTCTTATGGACTGCAAAGTCTGTATCCTTGCTCTAGCTGTCTTATGGGAGGAAAGCAGAAAATCAGATAATATAGCTTTTTTTTGAACTGCTATTGTTTTGATTTTCTGATGCATTTGACATTAGCCTCTTATGTCCTATTGCAAATTCTATCCTTTCATGACAAAACTTTAGTCACCCATACCCCTAACTGTTCTGCTGGAATTGTTCATGTAAGGGCAACCCTAGAGCACTGAGTATTGATCAAAGTGTATTATAGCACAAATCTCTTTCAAATAACCAGAAAGTTCCACAGATACTGTAGAACATATTGTATTATTTATTTCAAGTAATCAGTGAATGATGAACATGCAAAGTTTATTAATTCATACAAAATATGCATAGGCTTGAGGTACAAAGAAGCAAAGTAATCTGGTGGATATAGACAGAAGGAAACATTTAAGGTGTGTATGTTTATTTTTTTCAAACATTTCCTGTCTGGATAATTCTTTCATGTAAGATTTTTCAAATCACTTGATGCCATTATTTCATTTTCCTTATATTTTTCCACCTTTGTACCCCCATAATATAAGCCACTAGTAAAAAACAATTTTTGATAGTTTATAATAAAAATAAATGCATAGCTTGTATCATATGGCCAATAGTAATAGAGATGACTTTAGTCATGAGAGTCATCAGAATGAAGCTCAGCTTCTGTGTTTGTTTAATTCGCTAGCACCTCTAAAGTGTTTATGCATGGCTACTGTGTAAATGAATTTTCAAAATTATGGAAAAATTCTAGTATGACATAAAAAATCAGATATGGAAGCAAGCATGCTAATCATATGTGACTTTTTAGGTGCATTTTTGTGAGCATTACCACAAAGTATTAAAAAACAACAAAAAACCCAGAGACTAAACAACTAGTTCAGAAAGTCAGCCCGGTGTCCTTCAAACAAAGCTACCATGCCATTTGTACTTTAAGAAATAATGGTAAGGAAACATTGAAATCCCCAAGAGTAGGTTCTTTCCTATAGAAACTATTCCTTTCAGTAAGTAGGAAATACATGAAAATATTCTTCTACTGGATTGATCAATTACATGGGAAGTGTGGAGAGGCTATAGAGTTACTTGAGGGCTGGAGATACAGCTCAGTGATTAACAATCCTTGCTGTGGAACCATGAGAATGAGTTCAGGATCCAGTATCCAGGTAACAAGTCAAGTGTGATCATGGAGGTGTCTGTGCAGCCACTGTTGTGGAAAGAGGAGACAAGAAAATAACTGGGGCTTGCTGACTCCCAGCTTAGCCGAAGAAATTGGAGGCCCACATTCTGGAAGAGACTCTGTGTTGAGGAATAAGATAGAGACTGACAGGGGAGGACACCCAATGCCTTTCTTTAGCCTCTACATGTGCGCCATGCACGCACATTTGTATGTACCTCTGAACAGACATGCTTATGTGTGCGTGTGTGTGTATATGTACCACACACACACACACACACATATAATATATATGAAAGAGAACCATGAAAGCAGCTTTTTAAAAAGAAGTGACTTTGAAGTAATCTTGACAATTGTATATAGAACTATAGACAACTGAGGTAGTAATAAGAAAAATTTGAAAAGCATTCACGCAAAGTTCTTTCACTTTTCCCAGTGATTGACATTTAGTCTGTTCCATCTTAGATATCTATAAAAATATAGTAGACTCAGATTTGTTGCTGAACATTCAGAAAATGGATGCCTGTTTGGGTTGTGCATGCTGGGCTCCCTTAATAGATTTTCCAAATTTATTTCAGCTGAATCCACTCTGATAATTTGAAGATTTCATTTAGGCAACATTCCATTTCTTTCGATTAAAAATGTTTAGTTTAAAGCATAATTTCTGCCATCTGGTTAGTGCATTGCACAGGGTGAACATTTGATAACTCTTCTATAATTGCATGTAGAGAAGACATAGATAGCATGGGGAGGGGACCTCAAGGCAAGTTCTAATGCTCTGAAGGGAAGTATGGAATGTGTTCTGGGAAAAAAAATGTGGATGTGGTAACAGAGTCAGAGATTTGATAGATCTTGAAGGCCCCTGAAAACCACACTAAATTTTGTGATTGGTTCTAATAGCAATATAAACCTTTGTAGACTGATGCAAGGGTGTGTGACATGATCTAATTGTTAGTTTTATTGTTTAAGATCATTGTGCTCATTGAAAATTATATCATGAAGTGTGAGAAGGTGGAAGTAATGATTGGAATCTTATTAACATTGCAGTGGGTGTTGAAGGTGAATATAGTAGAGGTCAAAATCAGTGGCTACTGTTGTTTATAGTGCTGGATAGCAAACCTGAGTCCTAACATAGGCTAAGCAATTGCTCTTCCACTGAGCTATATCCTTTACATTTAAAAAGCAAACCAAATGGGAATTCTTGACAAACTGGTTACACATATCAAGGAAAGATATAACTAAGAATAGTTTTAGGTAACAAGTAATAAACCTCCGTGACTGATAAGAATATACTATCATATCACAGTTTTGGGGGTGTAGAGCCTAGGTACAACTTGACTGGGCTTTATGTATAAAGGATTCACAAAACTCAAAGCAGGAAATCATTGTTTTCTGTGGCAGTAGGTTTAAAGACACAAAGATTATTCTTCTCTTTTGGGTGGAGTTGCATATGATTTCCTGGAACGACTATTGGCTTCTTCCCATGTGGCTTCCAAAATATGACCAGTCACTTTCAAGGAGAGCACTCAAAGCAAGTTTTCCAGCAGATACTATAACAAAATACACTTTGTAATATCGTGTTATTCTTGCCATATTCTACTGGGTAGGAGAAAGTCAAATGTCCTAAATATAGCCCAGGGAAGGTGATATGAAACTATGACTACCAAGTTAGAGGTCATGAGGACTGTGCTTGAATCTGCCTACTACACAGGTAAAGTGGCTCAGTCACCAAAGCAACACTATACTGTTGAACTGATCCTGGTCTTACTTCAGATACTTTAAAAAAATAGAAGATAAGCTGGAGCCAGCATCTTTCCTGATTAAGAGATGGAAGCAACCTAAGTGTCCCTCAACTGACAAGTGGATAATGAAAATGTGGTTCATTTATACGACAGAGTTCTACTGAGTAGTGTAGAAAGAGGAAATCATGAAATTTGCAGGTCTATGGGTGGAATAAAAACTATTATACTAAGTGAAGTAACACAGTCATCATAGCACCAAATCCTTATAAGTGAGTATGTATCCAGACATAACTACAGGAACCAGGATAATGAAAAGGAACCAGGGAGGTAAAGGGAAAGAAAGAATCTGAAAGAGAACAGTAGGAAACAGGTGTCAATAAGGGAGATACGGATAAAAATGCGGTTATTTTAACGGGGGACAGAGAGGGTTGTACAAAGGACCTTGGGGATAAAGGAAAAGAAGGAGCTCAAGAGAGGTGGGATCATAGAAGAAGGGTATTATTAAGGGAGAAATGGGAAAATTGGAGAGCACTTTAAATGGGGAAACCGTGGTGGAAGGGTTAGACAAGGAGAGAGATAAATAATGCCTAGCTAGTTTTAAAAAGCCAGAGGGAACCATATTAGTCCAACAACCCACTGACAAATTATACATCCAACTAGCTCAAGGAATGCAATATATGGTTAGTCAAAGTTTATCTGAGAATGTTTTGTTTTTGCCCAAGCTTTATCTATCTAATACATGGTAATTGAAAGTACCAGACTGGTGGAACTAACCTTCTTGGATGTTTGACAGCCATACTTTGAGGCCTATACTAATCTGGTCAGAGGGACATAAAGGACAGTTTTTGCTCCTTGGCCTCTAAGATAGACTAAGTTCCAGGAGACTATCACACATCTCTCAAAATTTCCTGTAACTGTGATGAAACACCTATCTTCTTGATCAAGGAAGCCAAGGAGGCCCCACCAGATGGACTTGAACCAGTGTCCAGTCTACAGAGAGAAGTGTCAACACAGAGGAAACATTTTCTCCATATTTTCAAGTGAACCAGTCACTTTCAAGCAGGACCTTTGACTTATCTTCAGATAGATGGAATTGGTAAAAGAAAGGTGCCAAGGGCTCCTCCCAAGTCCATGTGACCCCTGATGTACAGGTTGTCAAATGACCTAAAGAGTAAAAATAAATTACTTTGTCTGGGCCAACTACATGGTCTTAAACACCCAAAAGCAAAGTATAACCAAAGATTGAAGTGATCAGTATAATTCTTTAAGAGTCTATGTGTATAGCTAAAGGCTACATAACAAGAAATGACACCAGAAGGAGATGCCTTCCTTTGAGTTGTTGGGCAGGGTGGCCCAAGAAACTCCCAGATAGTAACCCAGCATAGAACTGGGAAAATGAACAGAAGACCCCAGTCTTATCGAAAGGAATGTTAGTAACTGTTTGCTGCTAGATGAGGAAGAGCTGATCTTCCTAAAACAAGGAATTCTTGATAGGCTGATTAGACTCAGCGGATGGACTAGCCCTGGGGAATGGCTGGGGGCACCAACAACACAGTGGACAGTAACAGGTATGCGGGAGGGGACTATAGGAGGGTGCCATTTGGGATGTGGGTATAAAGTTGAATAAGATTGTTTGGGATGTTCTGTATGAACTCACACACACACACACACACACACACACACACACACACACACAAAAATCAATAAAATTTTTAAAATGAGTTAAAAAATAAACTCCAAGAAAAATTTTAAAAATAGAAGATAAAAAAATGTTACACTTCAAATGCACTTATAGCAATGAATTCTGCTATCTTCAGTTACTATTTGACTAACAAATATCCCTCATAGGCTCATGTATTTGAACACAAGGTTCCCAGTTGGTGGTGCTGTTTGGGGAAGTTCTGGAGCCTCTTTAGGAGTGAAGGTTTTCTGGAGGAAGTAACTCATGCTGATCCATCTTTGAGATTATAAAGCCTTGTCCCTCTTCCTTTTTCCTGTCTCTCTGATTTCCTGTGTGTAGATAATGTATGATCAGCCAGCTTCCTGTTCCTGTCACCATGCCTGCCTATCTTCCCTGCCAGGGTGAACTCTATTCCATCTGAACTGTAAGTCAAAATAAATTCTTTCTTCCCTAACTTGTTTTTGTCAGGGTATTCTGTCACAACTTCAGAAAAGAAAGGAATTGCAGACACCATAGGGATTATAATGTCTGAGTATTTATTGATCACAACCTAAAACTGGGAATTTTCCCTCCTCTTTCCTCAATAGCAGAGATGCAGAAGTAGGGAAAGTCAATAGTCCATCAGTTAGACAAAAGCTTCTAAGAAAGGAGGCTTGAGAAGTGACACAGAGATCAGGATGTGTTAATGTGGTCTAAATTCTAGGCCTTCAGAATAAGAAATAGAAAGAGCATGTTCTAATTAAGCTGCAAAAAGTGAGATATCCTGAGAAAAACTTCTTAAATATAGTCCAAAAGAAGATATAAAAGGAATAAAGGAGTAAACAATTTGAAAATAACTAAGATATGCAGTATAATGTTTAAAAGGTGAAAATATTGCAAAACAACCTACAGTGAACTATAGAAAGGTATGAGAATGAATTAAATGCAAACAGAGAATGAGTCTTAAACTCTGATGGCAAAGAAATAACATGACAATGCTGTAAACTTTGTCTATGTGTTTTTAACATAACAAGAAGTGTTATACCATAGGGCAATGCTGTTGACCAGGGTTAGGAACTTCAAGGATGATAGACGTAATGGTGTATCGACAGTAGAGGTAGTTGACAGAGAAGAAAAGAAAACAAATGTGATAAAGACAGAGGTTCGTACATTAAATATTAAATACTTTGCATGCATCTATGTTGTGATGGTTGAGAAAGTGTAGCTGTGAAGTTAGAAATGCTCAATGCAGCTTTTGTATCCTGCATTGCCTAGGATGGGAAAGATTAAGAAAATTCTCCTTATAAAAGAAAATGAAGCAGCAGCCTTCAAAAATAAAACAAACAAACAAACAAACAAACAAAAAAACGGTGTTAATGAACACCAACAGAGGAGAGAATATTTTATAGCATGGCAAGGGATTTTGATTATGAGATTGGTGTTCCTCAGTGGATGGGTTGGGTTGAGAGATGCCTCTGCACAAAAGAACACTGATGCAGTACTTTAGATAACATGTTATCTCTCCTTTTTTATTAGAATTGTTGCTTTAGGCAAACAAGACTCCTATCAGATGTCCAGCATAAGAAGCCCCACATTACTGCTAGGTGTTGCTTTCTGTGACCGTTTCATGAGCTGTATGAGCTCAGCATCTGCTGGGCTGTGAGTCCTCATCTACTTCCACAGAAACATTAATCATAGCTAAAAGTTCTCTATTTGTGATTAACTCTAAGCACCAAGGTTGAGGAGAAGAGCTCCTTGACACAGTTACTCCTCTTCCATTTCTAGTCCATCTGTATTTGTTATTTTATTATTTTTTGAGAGTTTTATATATGAGTATTTTCTTTGCATTATTATTATCCCTCCTGGTGACCATCAACTCCTTCCATATCCCCCTACAAACTCTCAATTATTTCTTGTCCTCTTCTTTGATTGCTATATATTGCTATACACACACACACACACACACACACACACACACACACACACAGACTCTCATAAGTAACTTTGTTTAGTTCTGCACATTTGTGGCTAAATATCCTCTCAGCAACCTAATCCCTGGATAAAACTGATTTTCCCTCTCTTAGCATCCATTGATTGCCTGAATTTCTTCATCTTGTCGTGGATCCTATTACATTTCTTCCATCCACCTTGGTATGTCCACTAGTTTTGTCATCATGTAGATCTTGTTAGGCAACCATACTGTCAATATTTCATTTGTAAAGTTTCCCTATCATGTCTAGAAAGCGTCAACTAGAAGCAGGCATCTTGTCCTTCTGACAAATTCTCTTTGACCCTTTTACTATAATGTTCCCTGACCCTCAAGTGTAGAGGTTGCATTGTAGATATGTCACTTAGGGCTGGGCACCTCACAGTCACTTATTCTCTGCATTTGACAAGTTTGGGAACTTTGTAATAGTCTCCATATGTTGCAAAAATATGCTTCTTTGATAAGTGGTGAGAGGTATACTTGTCTGTAACTATAAGGATACATATTTAGAATTCATCTATATTTTTAAAGAAGCTATTTAAATTATGTAATCTTTTAAAAATCCCATGCTACATATGAAATGACATTAAATGACTTGTATTCTAAAATATTTACTTAATGAAGATTATCTGTTCTCAATTTTATATCCACATTAAAGAAAATTTCTTTTTGAAAATATTTTATTATTTTTATTGTATGTTACAAGCATTTGCCTGCATGTGTATAAGTGCACCCATGTCATGAAATGCCCACAGAAATCAGGAGAAGGAATCAGATCCACTGGAACTGGAGTTACAAACAGTTGTGAGCTGTCAAGTGGGTGCTGGGAATCAAACCAGGCCCTCTGCAAGAGCAGTCAGTGCTCTTAACCACTGAACCACCTCTCCATCCCCTAAAGAAACTTTCTAACTAGATTTTTGGTTAGTATTTAAAGTATGCTAAAATTTAGCTGTTTCCCATTGTTTCTTGTTTATAAAATTTCTATTTCTTACTGATTATGTTGTATATTATTATACTTTTCCAAAACATTTTAAATTAAGACATAAAATTTGTTCATGTTTAGAGGAATACTGCAGTAATTAATACAGGTATTTAATGTGTGTTTATCAAATCAGTATAATAAGAACTTCCTTATCAAATGATCATCAGTGCTGTAAACTCTCATATTTTTCTCTATGGTTATTTCAAAATATGCTGTAGATAACGGCAACTAATCATTTTCTTGCTCTGTTTATAAAAATGCAAAGTAACTCTTGTTCTCTCACTTTTCTGTGGTTCCCCTTATCTAACTTTGGCCATCTCACTGCCCTCTGTTCTTCTCAGTACCAAGTGACCAGTAATCAATTCTTTCCTTATATGAGAATAAGTTTAGTTTCCACAAAAAAGTGACAAACTATAGTATTGCATATTTCTGTCTTGTATATAATGGAGGAGAGTTTCTGCATAAGGAGTTAAAGTTGTCCTTGATCATGTGAACTCTAGGAGTTGCTAAAAGTGGTGATCTTAAGGTACCCAATAAATCTTCCTATTCTGGTTATAGCACTAAAATTTCAAGTATACCTTGATCATAGACAGGGAAGCAAAGTTTGAAATATCATGGAAGCTGAAGACAGTTGATAGCACTGCCTTGCTTTTGGAACCTATGAATTCCTTGTCATTGGAGCCAACTGCACCTGTCCTCACAATAACTGTACTTCTCCATGATTCCTTTGCTTTGTGAATATTATGCAATTTTATAGTGAATTTACTTAGTAAGCAAATAAGCAAAGATGCATTACTTACTATTTCACACCAAATAACCTACGATGATTAATAGATGTATTAGTGCTACACAGAGAGTAAGGTATGCCATGCCCAGAGATAGAAATTTACAATAGCTGGATTTGTTTGAAAATATTTGTTATAAACTAAAGTTGATTCTAGATATGAAACAAAGGTGAGTCAGTGAAAGGCCGTCCTTTTGATTGGAAAAGTACATATGTAGTCATCCTAAAGTGGGCTATAATACCAAAGCATAAATTCAAAAGGGATATCTTATTTCCTAAGTGTGTCACAGAGCGATCTCATTGCTTCTCATACCATATTTGTCATTAATAAAAAAATCTCTATGTAATGCACTTCTGTGACAATATGTATTTTTCTCAATTTATTGAGAAAAAAAGCGAAGAGAGAAAAGATTAATCTATCACTTACATTTACTACAACTCATTCTATAAAATAAAATGAGGGTAGTTGACGAAGGCAATTATAAGATTTAGTTTTCTCTCTAAGACACTCAAAGTACTTATCTGTCCTTATTCAATTGATTTTGTAAGATCCCCTTGAGATTTGTGGAAAATAGCTATTTTATAACCAGATAAATTAATGCAGAAACACCACACACTGTGTTATCTGTAAGAATAAGATTATGAGTCATAACCTTTGAGTTTATGAAATGTCCTTAGCCCATTAAATTACCCCTTTCTCTCTAGTACTCACATGGCTGCCTCCTCCTCAGTGGGATTCCAGTACACCAATGCACTAAATGACTAAATGTTTTGTGAACCTTCTTCCTTGAGGAGAAAAAAAATATATCATTTCCTGTCAGTTAGCTTCATTCAGGGATCAACCTCTGTCTGTCTTTTCAATTCTCTCTGTGAGTATGAAGATCCTTGTTAAAATGTCACATGCATAATAATTAGGCTAAACCATTTTGGAGGTCACCATCATTGTTTTTATCTACTATTAAATGCTTTGACTTGGCATTCTGTTGTCTCGTCCACATCATCTTCTTTTGATTTTCAACCCTATCCATGCATCCACTTTGTCAAACAGTTTTATTACACATGAGATGAACAGTACATTGATTTCCTACTTGGTTTTTTTTTTTTGTACTTCTATTTTTTATTCATTCTTTTCTCCTGACAAAATGTCACCTGTCAACTCCTTCAAATAACCACAGCCAAACCCTACATAGTCTACCTTGTACATAAAACCTTTGAGGGAATTTCAAATTAATTCACCTCCCTCTGTTTTCAATATAAGGTGCATTTTCAACTATGTTGTTGTGGTGTTAATAATTTTTATTGCATTGAATTTTCTACTCTTGAATGTCTATTCAACCCTTATTTTTGTACTTTCTCTCATTGCATCTTTGTTGTCAAACAGATTAAATGTTTCTAAGGACAGGAACACTGATTCATCCAAGATCAAATAACAACCAACACAGGTTGTTGTTTTGTTTTATGCAATGCAGGAGGTTGAATATATTGCCCCACATACTTTATGAATGAGATCTACAACTTCATTAATGCCCATCGAAAGCACAATATTTTTGTGCCTATATTGTATATAGCAAATGGACATGAGTTTGCATTGCTCATTATTTTCCAGCTTCCCTAAGTTGAAGATAATTTGATGCTTAGGAAACCATTAGACATTTTAAAAATATTGGTTTGTATCTATTAGTAACATAAATTAATAAAATTACATATTCATATATGAATGAAAAGTACTTTCCAAACTGTTATTTTTGCAATTCCTTAACATGATGCCCTTAAACACAACATAATTTGCATATATTGTAGTATGCTGAATAGTAAAATCATTAATCAGCTTTTACATTAATATTAATCATGATTCTCACAGCACCTAAAATATTGTGCCATATTTCTATCAATTAGGCATCTTAACCTGTTGTTTATTCAGGCGTTCATTAGCATCTGCATGAATACCCCAGGGCTGCTTGTAAACTACTTGATAATCTTATTCTCTACCTGCTATTTGACCAGACCACACTTCTCCACAATCATTATTATTACTGCTCTTATTTTACAAGTTAATAGTGATCCTGTTCATGATTTTAATCCTATTTATGTAAGTACTTAACTTTGGCAGCTGTAGACCACATCATTCTCTGAGTTTTTTGTATATAGCTTGCTGATTTCTTTATCTAAAAGCCTACATTCAATGAGACAAATAGCTCTTGAGTTATTAACAGCAGGGTGCTAGACCACCTGTTATCAATTAATCTACAATATGTATCAAAATATTTAAGAAGTCATAACATCTGAGTTATTTTATCAGGCTAAAAATGTCTAGAATTTCATTGTAAGGAAGCAATCCAAATTATGCACTGACATTCATGTATAAAGATGTTGATAGCAGCATTATTTTAAATGTCAAAGTATTCTGAACCAAAAACAAGGAAAACAAATGAAATGTAGTATATTCATAAGCATGAAAAGACAGTAACAGTAAAGAATATTATAGAGTATTTTATGACAAGCATAAATACCACTATTATATGAAATAACTTATGTAATCATTTATACAAGCATTTTTATGTACGTTATTTTTCATGCATAATTCAAAGCATGGTTAAATAGGTATAAACAAAGACCCTGCCCTTGTAGAACTTGTGTTAGCACCATCAAAACAGGTGATAAAATGACAAGCAAATAAATATAAAGTGCTAGTAATGGACAAAATCAAGAGAGGTCTGACCAGGTACTATTTTTCAAGGATGACCAGAGAAGATAGAATCAGTCAACTGAATATAAGGGAAAAAGAATTTTAGATGAAGCAAATGTTAAAGGCTGAATATTGAAAATTGCTTGGAACTAAAGTAGTTGGCATGCAAAATGAACAAATGAATGAAAGAATGAATTATTCAATTCCTCCAGCTGTGACTTTGCATTGTGTAGGTTTTATTAATCAATTCAATAAAGGCATATCCTATAAAAGCCAATTCTAGGTTTATAATAACAGAGTTCTTATCATTTATCACATATTTTTCAAACTTATGAAGAATTTATAAAACAAAATTTTAAAAACTGTTATTATGTCCCCACTTTACAAGGGAATGGAGAATCGGGACTCTAGTATGTTTTCCACAGCCATATAAACAGTCCAGGATTTAAGCCTAGCTATAGAAGCATTCTATATCCAAAACTTTTCTGCTGGGTCCTATTGGCTTCATGGTCAAAGATGTGTGAGAAGAATGAGCATGTTTCTATTCGAAAAGCAAAAGTATCATAAATCTGCACTCCAAAGGAAAAATGGAACTTAAATATGAATTATGTATACACATATGTACATATATGTGTGTTTGTATATGTGCATATTCATGCATATGTTCATGTAAACAGATGTTAGTGTTTGAAATAGTTAAGTAATCCGTTCCACATTTAGGAAAGGACTGTAACATCCGATTTTGTTTTAATGAAAATATCTCTGATTAATATTATAGGAAATTTCAAGAGTAGTTATGGCTTACATTTAGCTAGAATGTTCTAAAGGAAATTAAACATCTTCTGGAGCTGGGAACATATCTCTCATGAGGATTAATTATGGTTTGAAAGAATATTCCTAAAGTTCACATTTAGTACCAAAATTTACCTATACCCTAATTTCTCATCAGTAGGTGACAATTATCCTGCAGTGCTAATCAGTCTGTATGAAAATTACTCTGCTGCTATTTTAGGGGGAACTAAAGTATTTATCTTTGCGGATAGAATATTTTCCCCTTATTCAGACTAATATGACTCAGCATCTAGAAGCATGCTGAATTCTCATCTGATGATGTGTGCTCACCTGATTGTTGCATGATACTAGATGCTCTTCAGATGCTCAGGTGACACTGGATGTTTATCTGATTCTTACCTGATGGAATCACTGCGACAAGCAGAACTTGAACTAAAATACAGCTATTCATAACATCCTGCTGTTGCAGCAAGGTCCCTTTGACCTCCTCCCCACAGGGGCGGGGGATAAGTAGGCACGAAGTCAACGACACGGACTCCTGGACACTCACTAGGCAATGTGCAAGCGAGCTCATTTATTGTGAACACAGGCGTCTCCTTTATACCCCCTTCCCTCCTCCCATTGGTCCCTTATGTCCCGTTGGCGTCCTTCTATTGGAGCTGTGGATGTGTTATTGGCTTCTAGCTGCCCGGGCAGATTTCTCGTCAGTGCCTTCCTGCTCATCAACAGGAAGCAGGGTGTGCCTGGCCTGTTGGTCTCATGCCTAGCCTCCTACATCCTGCTGCTCACTAAACTCGCCCCTTCTCTCTGATCAAGTAATATGCATTACAATTGTCAGTTTTATTCACATTTAACGTTGGTATGACTCTGCAACCATGACAATAAACTTTGATATCAGCTATTCATTAATGGAAATTACATCTTCTGAGCTAAGAACAAGTGATATTCACTTGTTTAATTTTTTGATTCTCACCTAATAGACTCACAGCATAGACCATAGAGTCATGTAAGAATGGAATATTTTAAGTGGAGTATGGTGGCTCACACCTTTAATCCCAGCACTTGGGAGGCAGAGGCTGCAGATCTTTGTGAGCTCGAGACCAGTGTGTACATAGTGAATTCCAGTTCAGCTGCGACTACAGGGAGACCCTGTCTCAAAAAGACAAAAAAAAAAAAAAAAAAAAAAAGAGTGGAATATTTTAAATGAAGAAAAGTCTTTTAGGAAGTGTTTACTGCACAGTCAATGTAGAAGGTATTGTAATAATCATAATGACACTTCTAGATATCTAGTTTCAGTTCATTATTCATAAAGTTTGTGGCCACTAATCTGTTAAAAATATTTAGATCTATAGTCTGAAGAAACTAAGCCATCTTCATTAAAAATGGAGCTATAGATAAGATTTGTACCTGAGATTGTCTTTTTTCTTGTGTGTACATGTAATCAAACTTACATAAATAAAATACCTTCTAATTAAAGAATTTGACACCATAAGTTATAACACTAAGTATTGACAGCTATTTTGGCACAATGATTGCAATCCAAAGAGCCCCTCCTTTAGATCTGAAATTTATAAGTTTTTTCTCAACTGTATGCCATGCAGAAAAGTGTCCAACCACAGAGTTGGAGAGATAGCTCAGCAGATAGGAGCATTGTCTGCTTTTATAAAGGACCTGGGTTCAGTTCCCAGGACCCATATGGTGGCTAAAAGTACTCCATAATTTGAGTACCAAGGGCTCCAATGCCTCTGGCTTCCATGGGCATTGCACACACACACACACACACACACACACACACACACACACACACATATGTGTGTGTGCATGCAAAACACTCATACAAGTAATTAATAAATAAATTTATTAAGTCATTAAAATTAAATTGTCCAGTCACTATGAAACTAATCTCTCCTCATTTCTCATTTGAAGGAAACATACAAACATTTCTTAGCTATTTATAATGGTTAATTTAATCTGTTAAATTAAAGGAAAAATATATTCCCCTCATATACACATATTTATAAAACAAAAGCTCTTAACAAGGATAACAAAAGGCTTTACTAAGTTACAAAATTAAAGCAAGAAATAGAAGGAGAAAAGAACCTGGGCTTAATCATGTAATAAAAGGGAAAGTTATAACTTCTCAAACAGGATACAATGTTACAGATAACATCAGAATAAATTTAGAAGTCATAAAAGACTACTTTGCTCAGCACCAATTTGTACTCTCAAGTGAAATTTAAATGGATGACACTGATATCACACAAAGACTAACACCAGTGGGGAAACAGATGTTTCACCATTACTGAAGGGAATATAATGCTCATGGAGAGAAGTCTGGCCACCGACTAAATATTATAATTCTTATGCACTTTGACTCAATAAATCCACAGCACAAAACACATGCCACAGATAACTATTACCTTCGTCAAATGATAGCCATTACATGAAAAGAAAACAGATCCACTATGCTGAAATATACTATTGCTGTTAAAAATTAAATTATGTTGTGTGTTAAAATAGTGTACAATATATCTTACAGTGTATAATATATATATATATATATGCCCTCAGTAGGCAGAGGCAGGCGGATTCTCTGTGAGATCGAGGCCTGCCTGGTCTACAGAGCAAGTTCCAGGAAGCTGGAGCTACAGGGAGACCCTGTCTCAAAAAGACATATATATATATATATGTACATATATAAATATATGTAGCAAAATGGTCACCTTGCAAAGAAAGAATGTATTACAAGGGCTGTGGCACCAGCCTGTGTTATTGTGGGAATCACTTGGACAACCCTGACAAACACCTGGAAAGAAGGTTTCTTCTGTCTGACACTGTGTTTCCAGTTATATAGCCTCAGCTCTACACATGCACTCATATACATATATTGTACAGTCTTTCTTCAGTATGTGCTTGAATTAATACATTTCCCTCTGGTTTTTCACACCAGCTAAACATTATTTAACTCTCCTTTTTCTCTCCCCTGTCTAACACTCCCTCTACTTCCCCAGTTAAAATACTCCCATTTTCTTCACTTCTCCCTTGTTAATACGTGTCTCTTTGATTTCCTCCCAGAATTTGAATGTAAGAGAACCTATTGCTGAAGACAGGGCATACTTCACACACAGGACCTGGAGCAATGGAGGTGGAACTGACCTAGAAGCCTTCTCCTTAAAGACTAGCTCTAATTGTTTTAGAGAACATTATGCCAGCTGGCAAGGGAAAGCATGAATAATTCGTCCAGCCCCAGCCACAAAGCCTAATAACCACAACAATGATCGGCACAGCAAACTATCTTTATTGGTGCAGTAGTGGCACTTTTATCTTGCAGGTAATCAACAGCTATCCAATTGAACTTAAGGCCCTCTCAATTGGAGGGAATCAATGTGTGGTACTGTAAAGATTGCCTAATACACACTACTGGAGATTTCATATATCCTAGAGAAGTAACTACACATGGCACATCCCTAGAAAATTTTAATTTCTTACTGTATTCTAAATATGTGTCCTTATACTTACAGACATATATAACTCTTACCACTTATCAAAGTTTCTTTTTAAAACAGATGGGAAGTACTACAGAGTTCCACAAATGATCAAACACAGAAAAAAAAGTGTCTGTTAGATGCCCAACTTTAAGTGAGACATCAACAATGGAACTTCCTTACCTAAGGGTCAGGAAACATAGCAGAACAGGGGAGGAGAAAGAATTCTAATGCATCTTTCTACTCTTACCAGCAGAGCTTCCTCATGCAACATGGTGTGATTAGCAAAGAAAGTCACAACTAGTCAAAATGTAGCGAATAAGAGAGTGCTAAATATGTGAGCCTGGAGAGGACTCCTCTGTTAAAACTCCGTGACCCAGGGTGCAGGGACTACTGCAAATGAGGAGACAGAAAGACTGTAAAGGCCAAGGTTGGTAGATTACCACAAGGAAACAGATTTCCAAGTGACTTAGAACTTGCTCATGTAAACTTACTTCAAAAAGTGACTGCATACACAAAATCCATTCAAATGCAAACTAGACAGAAAGCAAGCATAGAACTGAGGAAATGGATAAGACACCCCAACCTTAGCTGAGGAACTATTGGCAGCTCATCACTACTGGGTGAGAGAGAGGTGATGGAATTTAAAGAAGTGGTGCTAGATAGGTTGACCAGGCTCTAGTAGATTAATTCTCATCTAGGAACATCTGGAGACATCTGTGGACACAAACTTGAATTGATAGGCCTTAACATATATAACAGGATGAATGAAATCTGGTGAGATGCCTATGGGAGGATGCAGGTAAGGGAGGAAATCTAAATATGATTAAGATGTATGAAATACATAAGCAATAAAAGTATGTATGATAAAAAAAAATCATCAGTTAAGAGGGCTGGAGAGATGGCTCAGTGGTTAAGAACACTGATTGTTCTTGCAGCAGACCCGGGTTAGAATTCTAGCACCCACGTGGCAGCTAACAACTGTCTGTAACTCCAGTTCCAGGGACTCTGACAGCCTCTTCTGTCCTCCGTGGGCATTGCACAACATGGGTGCACTAACCTACATGCAGGCATAACACTCTTACACATAAAATTAAAATAGTAAAATAAAATATTTAAAAATATTCAGTTAGCTGGGCATGGTGACACACTCCTTTAGTCCCAGCACTCGGGAGGCAGAAGCAAGCAGATCTCTGTGAGTTCAAGGCCAGCGTGGTCTACATAGTGTGTTCCAGGACAGCTGGAGCTACAGGGAGACCCTGTCTCAAAAAGTACCCCCCGCAAAAAAATGAAATTCAGCTAAACACAAAATAAATGAATATCAATCAATAAATAAAAGTTTTAAAATTGAACAAATAAACAAATCTCTATCTTCCAAGATTCAGAGGTAATTTCAGAATAGGAGGTAGAAAGATTATAAGAGCCAGAAAGGGTAGATGACTAGAAGGAAATGGAATCTTCCAGACATTAAATCAGTTACTCATATGAGCTCTCAGTGATGCTGACACAATGCACAAGTCCTATGCAAGCTCAAATCAGAAAAATTCCCAGTATGGACATGGGAAAGTAGTTAAGAAATATAACATATGGATCTTTTGGAAATTAATATCTATTGAGAAGGGGACAGTGTTTTTCTATGGGGAGACTCTTGCTGGATCCAGTGGATGTCTCTGCACTGAAGGGCATTTGGTACACAGGTCACACTATACAGGCTGTGAGATGATAGGTAGATAGATAGATCATAGATAGATAGATAGATAGATAGATAGATAGATGATAGATAGATGATAGACAGACAGACAGGTAGATGATAGATAGATGATAGATAGATAGATGACAGACAGAGATAGATAGATAGATGATAGATAGATAGATAGATAGATAGATAATAGACAGATACATAGATAGATAGATGATAGATGGTATATAGATGGATAGATATATAGATAAAGACAGAGATGAGGGTATATTAAATTGGGTGGAGGGAGGGTAGTGGGAGGAGGTTAGGATAGGAGAGGGGAATCTAAATACCATCAAGCTATCTTGTATGAAAATCTCAAATATTAAAAAAATAAAATTTTAGAAAGAATGTATTATATATTCACTTAGAGAAAAAATAATCAAATTTTATGCACTTGTGTATACACATATAGCTAAACTCTCTTCAGAATGATATCTGAGAAACTGATAACAGGAGTTGTCATTCTTTTTTTCTAAACTTTTTTGAATTTTTGTCCCTTTCACACAGAACATCTTAATCATCTTTATGCCCCCTTCACTGGAACCCTCCTATAGCGTCCCCTCCACTGTAATTCATGCATTCTGTCATTTGTGTTAAGGCCTATCGAGTCAAGTTAGTATGCCCAGACATCCCTCAGTGTAAGTTCATCCACTGAGTCAGTCTATCTAGAACCCCTCCCGTTAAGAAGATTATCTCTTCCTCACCCAGGGGTTGTCATTCGGAAAAGGAATCACAGGAAGGCAGGTTGAGAACAGACCCTTTCTGTTTATCTATTATTCTTTGGAAATTTGCATATTTGCTCCATATTTTAAATTCAAAAACTGAAACATAGGCAACCAGAGGGGGTAAGGGAGCACCAAAAAATACAGAGAACAGGGGATATGAAAGCAAAACCCAATGGTACATATGTATAAAAATATAATAAAACCATTTTGTGCCCACCTAAAATACTAATAAAGTAACACAACCAAAAATACGATATTCATTTTTAAGCAGAGATTTACAGCTATATTATCTGTTATATTTCACTCAGTTGATGTGTTAGTTGCTTCTGTCATTTCCAACAAAATGTATTTCTGATAAATGAGAAGAGAAATAAGACTTTTTTTATAAAAGTGCGTCTCACAATAAAAGGAAACATAGATATAAATAGAAGAGCATAAGCATAAAAATTGGAAATAATTAAACTTTTTGGTCAAAAACTGTGTCTACAAGCAGGGCATGGTAGCACATACCTTAATCCCAACACTTAGGAGGCAGATCTCTGTGAGATCAAGGCCAGCCTGGTCTACGTAGTGAGTTCCAGGCCAGCTGGGGCTACAGGGAGCCCCTGTCTCAAAACAACAACAAGAACAACAACAAAATGTCTACAAAGAGGTGTCCACATATAATTATCAACTATTGCTAAGGAGTGAAAGGAATATTTTATTAGATTTCTCATAATAAAACGGACAGGTGAAATATCCTCAGTTTAGAAGGTGATGACCCCAATCTTAGCTGAAGAAATATTGGCAACTGATTACTGCTGGCTGAGGAAGAGCTGATATTCCTAAAACAAGAGGTTCTAAACAAGCTGACTAGACCTCAGTTGATGAACTTGCATGGAAGGATGTCAGGGGAAACTAACTTGTCACAATAGGTCTTAATACAAATGACAGAATTATGAATTGCAGTGTGGGGAGCATGAGAGGGTACCAGTGGAGAAGTGTGTTTAATAAAGATGATAGAAGGTAGGAAATTGCTAGGCAGTTAGGGTAAAAAGACCCCAAAGAAAAGTAGCCAGTTTCTTGGCTAAAACTCACAACGTCCTTGGGAATCTTACCAACCTACTCCATTCCAAAGGCCAAAAATGTCAAAAATATTTGGGAGCTTTTATCTAATCCTTAAAAGATTTTAGGGTTATCTCTTCAGAAGGGGGGTAATGTTAGAGTAGCCAAAAGCCCCATAAAAAATTAAAGAAGATGAAAGAGCACATAAATTTTTCAGAAAAAAAAAAGTCATGGGGAGATATGGGAGGAGTTGGAGGGCAGGAAATGGGCACGGATTTGATCAAAACCCCTTATATGCATGCATGAAATTCTCGATAAATTATTTATCTAAAAAAAAAAACTAATGGCTGAAGAGATGGCTCAGTGGTTAAGAGTATCTGATGCTCTTGGAGAGGACCTGGACTTAGTTCCTGATGCCAAAATGGCAGCTCACAACTGTCAGTAACTTCAGGGGATCCAATATCCTCTTTTGGCCTCCATGAACCTGCCTGTATGTTCTGAACACACATATATGCATACATACATACATACATACATACATACATACATACATACGTACATTTAGGTAAACTACACACATAAATATTTAAAAGACCAAGTAATTGGCACATGTTAGAGATACAGGAATGTGAAATGGTACAGTGTTAATAAAATTGTCAAAAAAAATAAAGATGACTAAGATTGAGATATTCTGCATGGAATACATAAAATTCAATTTTCAAAAAGGTGATTTGCACTGTTAAATTCAAAGAGATAACATGCCTATTTAGTAATTAGTTCAAAATTGGGTAGGGGAGGATTCAGGTTTGCTGAAGTTTGTTGTTTTGTTGGCTGGCAGGTTCATTTTGGTTTGTTACAATTGTCCCAGAAGTAGGTTAGTAATCATAGATTCCTACCTTAAATTCTGAAAGAATATTAAGCTTATAATGAAGAGTGTCATTGTGTTCCTCAAGAGTACACTTTCCCAGAGCAAAGAAATATGGGATACATTTAAGAAATAAGTATTTATTGAATTACTATTATTTGAACTACTTTTCACAGTGCTGGAAAAGAAAATACAGTGCTGTCTTATTTATAACTGGGTAGTAAGTGTGTAAGTAAGTAGGAGAAAGATGGCTACAATCATTATACACAAATGTCACTGTGGAAAGGCACAAAAGTCAAAGCACTATTTGTGGACTGCTCCATGATTTTGGCCTGATTGAGAACTGAAAGTCTGATTGGTTGAGAATTTTTGCACCTATGTTCATTAAGGATATAGGTCTAAAGTTTTCTTTTTTAGTTGTATCTTTACCTGGTTTTGGTACTAGAGTGATGCTGGCTTCATTCAAGGAATTTGGAAGTTATCCTTCCATTTCTATCTTTTTGAATAAATTAAGTAGTATTGGATATAGATCTTCCTTAAATGTCTGGTAGAATTCTGTTGTAAATCCATCTGGTCCTGGGCTTTTTTTAGTCAGGAGGTTTTATATTACTGTTTCAATTTCTATGTAAGTCATGCTCTCCCTCACCCAGCAGCAATCAGCCTCAAATAGTTCTCAGTCTGGTACTGGCCTGCCACCTATTTCTCACCTCCCCTTTGGGCCCTTGTTTACTTGAGCTGACATGGGTCCTGTGTTGGATACCCCTGCTGCCACAGGTGCACATGAGCAAGACTTCATTGGCCTGGAAGCCTCCACCTCGTCTGTTCATGAATCAGCCCTGACCGTTACAGTCTTTCTGTGTCCTCTTCCACAATGCTCCCTGAGCTGTGGGTGGTTGAGGTTCCATATAGGAGCCCCAGCCTACACTCTACAGTCTCTTATTCTCCAAAACTTGGCCGAATGTGGTCTTCTGTGTGCATCGCACTCTGATGTACATGGAAGCCTCACTGGTGAGAATCAAGGGGTGCATTAGCCCTCTCTCTACCCCTTATTTTGCTCTGTTCCATGATCCTTAGTTGTGGAGATTCAACTGCTGCAAACTCGTGCAAACACTATGGAAAGCAGTGTGTAGAAGTCTCCAAAAACTAAAAATGACCTACCATACAACCCAGTGATACCACTCCTTGGCATATACCCAAAGGACTCATCATACTGTACAAATACCTGTATATCCATGTTTGTTGCTGCTTTCTTCACAATAACTTAGACATGAAAACAACTTAAATATCCCTCAACTGAAAAATGGCTAATTTGCTACATGTACTCACTGTAGTTCTACTCAGCAGTAAGAAAAGAAGAAATGAAATCTGCAGGTAAATGGATGGAGCTAGAGAGTGTTATACTAGCTGAAGTGACACAAACTCAGAAAAACAAGTGACATATGTTCTCCCTCATTTGTGGATTGTAGCACCAATCCCTTATATGTGAATATATAAATTGTGATGTAGCACCAGGAGCCAGGTAAAGGCAAAGGATACATGGAGGTAAAGGAAAATGAACAACCTAAAAGAGGGATAGAGGAAACAGATATTACCTGAGGGAGGTGGAAAAAGTGGGAGTCATCAGCAGAGAAGAGGCGGGAGGGACATGCAAGGGACCATGTTGTGGAAGAGGGAGAGAAGTCAGGAGAGGAGTTATGACAGGAGTTGGGAGGTATTGGTTGGAGGGTGGGGATAATGTGGTGCTGTGACTAGGGATGGAGGGAGAAGGGAAGCCAGATGGGAGAAAAAAGAGTAGAGATTAGTGAATCTCAGGGGCTAGGAAACCTAGAGGGAAAAGCCATGCCCTAGAAACCCTTTGAGAATGAGGAATATTTGCTGGTGAGTATTGAGGGCCATATTAGTATTCACTCTACCCCCTGTTCTACTATTTTCAGTGAGACTGAGGTGTAGAGGTTCCACTGCAGGTATGTCACATAGAGGTGGACATCTCTCAGATATATAGTCTCTGTGTGTGATCAGCTGTGGAACTCTGTAATGGTCTCCCTCTGTTACAAAAGGAAGTTTCTTTGATGAGTGGTGTATGGAATACATCTTTGTAAATATAAGAATTCATATTTAGCATACAGTAAAAAAATTTATTTGCCTAGTGTTATGAAAGAGATAGGGTTTTCTCTCTAGGACATATGACCTCTCAAGCCATGTTTATTTGGCTGTGTTTACACTGCTACCCATGAGTTACTTCCCATTGAAAGGACTTTAAGTCCAATTAGATAGCTGCTGATTATTCAATAGATAAAAGTGACACTACTACACCAATAGTTTGTTGTGCCATGTTGGGGACTCCTGCTGTTTTGGGTTGTAGTCTTTCCATGTCCGGATAGCCGCCTCCCTACTCTCTTCCTGACTCATCTTTGAAGTAGCCATCACAGATACATGGCCTCTGGCATAGGAACTGCCAGGTTTTCCTGTGTGATAATCAGGCAATGTCTGACAGCCTGGCAGAAGCCCACCACCACATGTAAATGGGGCATCCTGCAAAGCACCTATCAACTAAGGCTTTTGCCACTGCCTTCACACTATAAATATCCTGGTTTCCTTAATTAATCGGAGCTGAATCACTAAGACCTGGAGCCGAGCTGAGTCACTGAATAAAGGAGCTGTACCACTGAGTCTGACTGAGCTGAGTTCTGTGTCTTACTGCCTACGATTCAGTCTGTCTGACTCACGAAGACCCTGCTTTCACTGTTCCCGCACCTCCCCTCGTGACCCGGCGGCTGACGGATCTCAAACCTAGAGGGAGTGCCCGGTAGATTGGAATGGAACACGCCTGGAAGCGCAGTGACCAGTAGAGTCACCAGCATCCAGTGGCCGCGGAGACCCTCAGCAACGCAGTGCTTGGGACCCGCCCTAGCGGCGCGCGAGAGACAGGTGCCAGCCAGCAGCTGGCGCGCTGCGAAACCCGCACGCCCATATCGCCAGTCATTGTGGTTACTAGACTTTACAGCTGGGTTGAACCATTGATTGATTTTCTCACTTAGCATCTTGCACAGTATCCTCAAGCACTATGAGAGCTGATCTTCAAGGAAACTTCCAGGCCAGTTTCAGCTCCATTGTTCCAAATCCTGTGTCTGAAATGTGTCATGTCTTCAGCAATAGGGTCTTACCTTCAAGTTCGGAGCGGTAAATCAAGGGCTGTAGCAACATCCTGTGCTATGTGGGTAGTCTTTTGGACTATGCTGACAACTCGAAGGGAGGTTTCTGCTGTTTGGTACTATGTTGTTTCTTGTACTGCCTTTAAGCATACACATGCACTCGGATTCAGATATTGTATTGTATTTGGATTTTTCAGGGGGTTTGGATTAATACATTTCTCTTTGGCTTTTCATACCACATAATTTTATTTATCACTACTCTCTCTCCTGTCTAACCTCTCTCTTCCTTCCCCAGTTAAAGTGCCCCCATTTTCCCCATTTCCCCTTGATAATACCCATCTCTTATTATCAACCCTCTCTTTATTCCTTCTTCCCCTTATCACCATGGTCCATTGCAAGTCCTTCCCTCCTCCCATCCCAGTTGAATACCCCCATTTTTCCCATTTCCCTGTGGGCAACATCTATTTCCTACTATCCCTCTCTCTCAGGCTCTTTCTTTCCATTTTCCTGGCTCCTGCAGTTACATCAGAATATATACTCACATAAAAAGGATTGGTACTAAGATCCACAAGTGAGGGAGAACATACATTGCTTGTTTTTCTGAGTCTGTGTTACTTCAATTAGTATAACAATCTCTATTCATTTACCTGTAAAATTTATGAATTTGTCTTTCCCCACTGACAAGTAGAATTGCATTGTGTAAATGTACCACACGTTCACTATCCATTCATCAGTTGAGGGATATTTAGGTTGCTTCCATTCCATAGCTATTGTGAAAAGAGTAGCAACAAACATGGATGTACAGGTATCTCTACAATAGGATAACCCATTTAGGTATATGCCACAGAGTGGTATAACCAGATCATATGGTAGATTCGTTTTTAGTTTTTTTCAGAGTTCTTCACACTGCTTTCCATAGTGATTTCAGGGGTTGGCATTCCCACCAGCAGTGAATGAGCGCTCCCCTTTCTACACATTCTCACCAGCATTTGGTGTCTTTTGTTATCTTGATTTTTAACAATCTGATTGGCGTAAGATGGAATCTTAAAGGATTTTCATTTACACTTCTATAATTACTAAGGATGTTGAGAACTTTTTAAGGTGTTTTGTACCATTTTTATTTCTTCATTTGAGAACTCTCTGTTCAGGCCCTTAGCCCATCTTTTTTTAATTATTAATTTCATAACCATATGATTAGAGGAGGCATTTTATTACAACAGCGTTGACATACTCAATAACAGTTTCCAGAGCGAAGATGCTTCTCTTTCAAAATTGGCTGTAAATTACTAGATTTACAGTTGAATTAATACAGTTATACAATATTGTATTCTGTATAAACCCTATAAGACATAAAATTAAATGAGGTTTTAAACTTTGAAAAAGATCTCCATTTCATTATCAAAATACACAGTTTCATACAGAAAATTTCATTTTAAATACAATTGATACTAAGATGCATATGCATTTCTAATCTCTATATATCTGATTATTACTAGTCACAGTTGCTTACTTTTTTAGCTCCTTAGCATCTGAGCATGGATATAAAGTCATCAGGTAGATTTCAATTGTAATGTTTTTCACATCTTCTAATTATTAAGGAGCAAATTTTTATGCTTTGAAGAAAATTTTTTATACACCCACTTCCCAGGTAGCACCTTCCCATAGCCTCCCTCCCTCCAATAAAGCCCTTATACTCTGATATCCCTGCTACTGTCTGCTGTGTTGTCAGCACCCCCAGCCATTCCCCACTACTTGTTGTTCTGGTGAATCTAGTCAGCCTATCCAGAGGTCTTTGTTTTGGGAGGGTCAGCTGTTCCTCATCTAGCGGTAATCAGTTGTCAATATCCCTTTGCATAAGATTGGGGTCTGCTGTTCAATTTCCCAGTTCTATGCTGGGTTACTATCTGGGAATCCCTTTGGCCACACTGGCCAACAACTCAAAAGGAGGTATTGCCTGTCTGGCATTGTTGGTTCCTATGTAGCCTTTAGCTATACATATGGTCTCTTATGAAATGATATTGGCCCCTTTAATCTTTGGTCATACTTTCCTTTTGGTTGTTTAAAGCCACACAGTTGGTCCAGATAAACCAATTTATTTTTACTCTTAAGGTCATTTAAAGATCTGTTCCTCAGGGGTCACATGGGCTTGGGAGGATCCCCTGGCTCCCTTCTTTTACCAGTTCCACCTATATGAAGATAAGTCAAAGGTCCTGCACGACCATGGTTGGCTTTTCTTGCAAGCACAGAGGAAATGATTCCTCTGTGTTGACCCTCCTCTTTATAGACTGGACACTGGTTGAAGTCCATCTGGTGGGGTCTCCTCGACCTCCTTGATCAAGAGAACAGGTGACCCACCACCACTATAGGACATTTTGAGAGATGCTCATAGTCCCTGGAACTAGTCAACCTAGGAGGGCAAGTAGCAAAAACTGTCCTTTATGTCCCTCTGACCAAATTATTATAGGCCTCAAAGTATGTCTGTTAAAGAAGGTTAGCTCCACCAGTCTTGTATTTTTAATTACTTTGTGTCATGTAGATAAATTTGGGGCAAACACCAGTTGTTCTCAGATAAACCTTACCTAGACATATATTTCTTGATCTCCTATGTATAATTTGTCAGTAGGCTGTAGGAGTAATATGGTTCTCACTGGTTTTCAAGGATAGCTAGGCATTGTTTATCTCTCACATTGTCTCATTCCTCCATCATGGTTTTCCCTCTTAAGGTGCCCCATTACCCCACTTTCTCCTGTTATAATACCCTTCTCCTATGGTCCTACCACTCTTGAGCTCCTTCTTTCCATTTCTCCCCTAGTTTCCTTGTACACCCTTCCCTCCCCCTTCCCTTCAACTAACCCAATTTTTATCCCTAGCTCCCTTATTAAGGCCTGTTTCCTACTGTTCTTCTCTTTCAGATTATTTCTTTTCCTTTACCTTCCTGTTTCCTTTCCATTACCCTGCTTTCTGTAGTTATGTCTTTTTGCATACTAATTTATCAGAGTCTGGTTCTAGGATTCACATATGAGGGAGAGCATATGTTGATTTTTTTTCTGAATCTGAGTTACTTCACTTAGTATAACAGTTTCTAGTTCCATCCATTTACCTGCAAATTTCATGATTTCATCTTTCTTTACTGCTGAGTAAAACTCCATCGTATAAATGAACCACATTTTCA
>NW_008358101.1:4117119-4132695 GCF_000622305.1 Nannospalax galili
TTGAGAACTCTCTATTCAGCTCCTTAGCCCATCTTTTAATTGGGTTGCTTCTTGTCTTGGTTCTCTGTTTTTTGAGTTCATTATAATTCTGGTTATTAAACCTCTGTTGGATGTTTCTCTGGTGAATATTTTCTCCCATTCTGTGTATTTTCTGTTTGCTTCCTTGGTTGTCTCCTTTGATGTACAGAAGCTTTTTAGTTTAACGAGGTCCCATTTGTTAATTCTTTCCCTTGTTTCCTGGGCAACTGATGTCCGGTTTAGAAAATCCTTTCTTATGCCTATATCTTGTACGTTTTCCCCAATGTTTTCTTCTAATAGTTTCAGAGTTTCAAGCTTTACATTGAGGTCTTTGAGCCATTTGGAATTGACTTTTGTGCAGGGTGAAAGATAGGGATTTAGTTTCATTCTTCTACAAGTGGAGATCCAGTTTTGCCAGCACCATTTGCTGAACATGCTGTCTTTCCTCCAGTTAATGTTCTTGGCCCCTTTGTCAAATATCAGGTGGCTGAAATTTCCTTTGCTCATATTTGGGTCTTCAATTTTGTTCCATCAGTCTATGGGTCTATTTTTGTGCCAGTACCATGTTGTTTTTATGACTAAAGCTCTGTAATACAGCTTGAAATCTGGTATAGTAATCCCACAGACATTGCTCTTAGTACTCAGGCTTGTTTTGATTATCCAAGGTCTTTTGTCCTTCCATATGAATCTTAGGATAGTTTTTTCCAATTCTGTGAAAAATGTCATGGGAATTTTGGTTGGCATTGCATTGAATCTATAAATGGCTTTTGGTAGGATGGTCATTTTCATAATATTAGTTCTTCCAATCCATGAGCATGGGAGGTCCTTCCATCTTCTGATATCTTCCACAATCTCTTTAAAAATTTACAATTTTCATTGTAGAGGTCTATAATGTCTTTGGTCATGTTTATTCCAAGAGAGGTTTACTCTGAGATTTTTTTCTTTTTTGCAGCTGTTGTGAACGGGAGTGTTTCCATGTGCTCTTTCTATAATTGTTTGTCATTGGTATATAGAAAGGCTACAGACTTTTGTAGGTTAATTTTGTAACATGCCACTTTACTGAACTTGTTAGTAATTTCTAGGAGTTTTCTGGTGGGATTTTTGGCATCTCTTAGATATAATATCATGTCATCTACAAAAAGGGATAATTTGATCTCTTCCAATTATTACTCCTCCTTTAATTTCCTTCTCTTGTCTTATTGCTCTTGCAAGAGTTTCAAGTACTATGTTAAAGAGAAGAGGGGATAGTGGACAGCCTTGTCTGGTTCCTAATTTCAATGGGAATGCTTCCAGTTTTTTTTCCATTTAGAATGATGTTGGCTGTGGGTTTGTTATATATGGCTTTAATTATGTTGAAGTATGTTCTCTCCACCCTATCTTTTTTATTGGGTTGTTTGCTTTCTTGTTTCTTTCTTTTTGAGAAAAATGATCCTATGTTAACTAGCATTAGAGTGGCTTAGTTCCTACCCACTTTTCTTCTGCCTTATCATATAAAACCACATTTATCAGACTTTGTGAACCTATGAGCATCTACTTTTCAATTCCAACAGTTATTTGAAAATAAATGTTTTGAATATTTTTATATCCTTAACCTGCACATCTCAATCTATTTGAAGTGCTACAACAAAATACCATTGATCCAGCAACATATAAACAACTGAAATTTACTTCTTAGGGTTTTAAGGACTGCAGAGTCTAAAATCAAAGGCACCAGCATATTTAGTTTCTGAGGAGGACCAGTTTTCTTGTTCATTGAAGGGTGGGTGTTCCTTACTGTGTCTTCATATGATACAGGGAGCAAGGACACCAATCCCATTTCTGAGGAACCTGCCCTCATGATGTAGAGCCTAATCTTCCAAAGACTCAAACCCCTAATATCATCTCATTAGTCATTAGATTTCTGCATGTAAATTTGTAGGGGATGGCACATTTACAGCATGGGGATGTGTTATCACCAACTCTCAGACAGTGGAGGTAACCAAAATCTATCTCACTTACTTCAACAAACTGAAAATTATGTTGTGTGTACCTATTCTCCCACTTCCATATTATCTGACATATGCCATTCTTTTGACCAATTTCATGATATCTAATTCAATTACTACATAATTCAACTGCATGTTCAACTTGATATATATTCAATTACTAAGTAATTCAATTGTATCTTAAAAATTCTCAAAATTGAATGTGCTATGAAAGCCTGGGGAGTGTGTATTCCAGATTCTAGTTCAGGATGTATGTATTACATCCTGTGATTCCCCTTAAAATTTCACAATGATGTGTGGTCTGTGTTCACTAATCATATCAATACCGTTGTGAAACACAATTGTAAAATTATTTTTAATACTATTTTTATTTTACATGTATGACTGTGTTGCCTGGATGTATGTGAGTGCACCCATGTGATGCAATGCTGTGGAGGTCAGAAGAGAGCCTCTGAGTCCCCTGGAACTGGAGTTAAGGACAGTTCATAGCTGCTATGTGGGTGCTGAGAATCGAACCAGGGTCCTCTGCAAGAACAGTCAGTGTTCTTAACCACTGCGCAATCTCTCCAGTCCCTTAATGTTATTTGTTTTTCAATAAAAAGTTTCAAAAAGACCAAAAAAAAAAAAAAAGTTCATGAAGGCAACAGTACATAAGTCCCAGGAAATGTGTAATAGAGCCCAGTTCTTGTCACCCAAAAGTTAAACCTGAAAATGTTTTCTACTGAACATTTTTCTCCTTCCACACCCCTATTCAACTGGCCCCTGACTATTGATAGCTCCACAGCATTTTCAAGGTGTTGTTCTCCTGAGTCATTGTTGCCTGGACTGTTATTTTTGATCTTTTCCTCCTGATAAGCAATAGTCTTGTTCAAAATAAAATTCCAGTGACAATGTCCCTGTTTTAAATTTTCTGAGACTCTGATTATCTTGTAGGAGAAAATAAATAATCAAAAACAACTTCTCCATAAACTCTGCTTTGTATAGCTTAATATTTTACTTCCCCTCACTATGCAGTGCTCCCTCTATCTTTAATATTGCTAGATATTCTTAATAGTCTATGTAATCTCCACAGTCAGTTACTTCTGAGTGAAAACCCCTTGTTCCTCCTTAGTAAGAGAATTTAATTTTCTATTCACGTTATAAGCTATGTCCATAGGCTTCACACAAGCATGTTAAATACATGTATTTAATTAAATAGTAATATTTCTTTAGTATGTACACAATTCAAACATGATTCATCACATGCTTTTATAGGTATTCATTTTCATATAGGCCTTTTATGTGCATTCCCCAAGGGGAATGTTTCTTTGCTCAATTCATAGATCTGCAGTCCTTGACCCAGATGGTCATATAATAAATATAATTAAAGCACATTGAATAGTGGAATAAATAAATGAGGTATATGAATGTGGGCAGACCTTACATACACACTTTATTTAAATGACTAATATTTAAAAGTGAAAGATTAAGTTAGACACTTCATTTGTTATATTTTATTTATAATTGACCATTCTATTTGTATATGTTCAAAAGTATACATAAATAAATAAAAAATTAATTTAAAATACATCATACAGATTGAAACATTTCTGGTCAATAATAGTGCATAAAGGTCAGGACTTTAGTTAACAATACTAAAAGAATAAATGAAAGAAAAACATTAAGAACTATGTGCGTTAAAAATATTCAGATATCTTCATAGACATATAGTACTTTAGTAGCCAAAATAATTTCTGAAAGTTGCTAAAGGTTCAGGAATATTAAAATTATATTAAAGCCTCAGTTAAAAATAAGTTCTCTAAAAACTGAAATGATATTTTTATTTTATGACAATATTGCTTTGCCCTGGCTGACTTTTAGCTCACTGTGTAGCTCAAACTGGCCTCAAAGTAATGCAATTCTTGCCTCAGCCTCATCAGTATTGAAATTATAAACATGTACCATGATACTGACTGAAATGATTGTTTTTTTTTCATTTTATGGAATTTTTTGAATTTCATTTGATACGGTTTGATCATACTTAGACCCTTCCCCTATCTGTAACTCCCAATATGCCCCACACAATGTCATGTATATAAACAAATACATGTGTGTATGTGTATCTGTGTGTGTGTGTGTGTGTGTGTGTGCATGAAACCTGTGTCCCATATCCACTTCATTAGATCTCCTGGTGCCTTGTCAGCTTATCTAACATCAGAGCCCTCTCCCAGAAGCCACGAATTGCTGTGAATTCATCTGAGTAACTGACCAGCTATCTGGAAAACTCAGTTTCATTGTGGTTGTTCACCACCTCTGGCTCTTGCAATCTATCTGGCCCCTCTTCTGGAATGATCCTTGAACCACGGGAGGTGAAAGTCTAAAACACGTGTCCTATTCAGGAGTAAGCATTCCGTAGTCTATTATTCTCTGCACATTGACCAGTTGTGGATCAGCTAATCACCTTCTGCTGCACAAGGAAGTTTCTCTGGTAAAAATTGAGATATACATCAATCTATAGGTATAAAAACATGTATTAGGAAGCAGTTTAATACTGTCTACTCAGCAGAATAATTATAGTAGGCTTTCCCCTATGGTCTGTGACCTGTCCAGCCACAGGTTGTTAGAATTGATATCAGTAGCAGGTATGAGCTCCATTTGGTGAAGCAGACCTTAAATCCAATCAGAAAGTGGTTGGTTTGGTTGCTATCATAATATTTGTGCCACTATTTCATCAGTGGGCATACTTTGCCAGGCTAGTTGTTGTTGTAGATTGAAGAAATCACAGCTGGAAATGTTGATGATTTTTTTTTCTTCTAGTTACATGCATATCACCTTCTAGCACTATGAAATCTAAACAGTAGAGATGAAGATTTGAGGTCAGTATCAGCTTGATTTCTTCTTGCTTGTTCTGGAAAGAGCAGGGGGAATGACCAGTATTATTTGAGGATCTGTGGAAGCCCTCACCAATAGCTAAATAGTTTGCTTTTAAATAAAGCTAAATGAGTGACAAAGTATTGTATAATCCCTTCACTATTTCTTCTGTGACTACTTATGAGACATTATATTTTAACTTTGCTAGTAATAGAGTTCATTAATCTGTCTATAATACAAACTGCATTACTCAGTTTTCTGACGCTATAATAAATTCGTCAGATAAATAAATGTTGTTATGTACAGTCCAGAGAATGATCTATGATAGCTGTGCTTTCCGTTTGGAATTAGCTTATTAAATATATAGCAAGTAAAAGACTAAAAATCAAATAGCAGATAGAAGATGCAGAGAACAAATAGTCCATTATCAAATCAGGTACACATAGCACCAGTAGAGAGGCAGAAGTAGCTGAACTGAGATAGCGAACAGTAGGTGCAATCAGAAGACCTGGGGCTTGCAAACATTCAGCAAAATTCAACTAGGGAAGTTGAGGCAGTGTGTTGGAGACCTAGCTGGGAGAGTCACTGGTGAAGGACCCTCTGTATCCTGTGCATAGATGAACTTCCCTAGGATAAACCTCCAGGTTCTCATTCCCACTGCATATATTTTTATATTATGGGATAATCAACAGTAACCATGGTTGAAAATAATTTGGCTTCTAGCTGCTGTCAAAGATGCAATGTTTTTAACACCTTTAGTTTTCTTCTTCTTTCTCCTTGTTACAGGGTTGGGGGCAGGCAGCATGCCCTAGGACCTGGAGTTTTAGAGGAGAGAAGAAGAGGCCTCCTTGTTCCCAGAATCCAGCTGTTTAACATGCTTAAACAACACACCACACTTTACAAATATATTGTACATTATAATCAATTTATAAGAGAAAAGTTTTATCTTGATTCAAAATTTTGCAATTTTCAGTTTATATTCACTGGCCTTAGTGCTTTTGGCCTGTAACAGGGCAGCACATTGTAACAAAATTTTGTTCCAGAGTGTAATTGCTCACCCTGTCACCAAAGAGTGAAACAGAGGAAGAAAGGGACAGGATTCCACTATCTCTTTCAAGGGCATGCCCCTGCACTGAAAGATGTCCCCTTAGGCCATACCTCTTAAAGATGCCACCTTCTTCCAAAGTGTGAAAATAAGCCCTAAACACACAGACTCTTCAGTAGCATTTAAAATTCAAACTGTGCAAGTACATAGTATAACATGAAAAAAAAAAAAACCTACAGCCATCAAATATACAAAAAGCTCTCTTTTTGGTCTTTTTTTTTTGAGACAGGGTCTCCTTGTAGCCCCAGCTGGCCTGGAACTTGCTATGTAGATGAGGCTGGCCTTGAACTCACAGAGATCAGCCTGCCTCTGCTTCCAAAGTGCTGGGATTAAAGGCATGTGTCACCAAAAATAACTCTTTTTTAAGAATTCTAAGTTTTTCATTTATGTATTTGTGTGTGTGTGTATGTGTGTGTGTCTTTCTGTGTGTGTGAGAGTGTTTACCAAGGAACATGTGTGAAATCAGAGGGCAGCTTACAGGCATTGCTCCTCTCCTTCTGGTAATCAAAATTAGGTCCTTGAGCTTGGCAGCAAGCATCTTTACCAGCTGAGCTATCTCACTGGCCCTACAAAAACATTTCTCAAATCAAATATACATAGCTCATCACTTTTGCACTACTATAATTTTGGATTAACATCATTAAATCATTCGTTAAATCAGGAAAAATTCACTCATTACGTGCTACCTACTTGACATTCTAGTGAACAAGAAGAAAAGAATTTTTCAAATTAACAGGCCATACAGACAAAAATGCTTAAGACTGTGACATCAATGTGATGAAGGTAGTACCTTTGGTAGTTTAGTGTTAAATGCTCTCCTAACAGTTGGACTCTGCACTTTTAGAATTGTTGTTCTCGTCACAAGAGTTGCACTCTTGGGAAACAGCTTCTTCTCCCTCCAACATGTGAAGAAGTGTGAAGAGAGACCTTGGTAAGCTAGGAAGAAATTGTACATAGAAACCAAACTTGATCCTCATTCCCAGCCACCAGAATGAAGGGGAAATAAACTCTTGTTTATAAACGAATCCATGGATCATAGTTGGATATGTCAGCACAAGAAAACTAAAACAGAGAAACAATGCATATGAAAGGAAGCTGCATGAGCATATTTTCATGAAGAATACTAAAATATTCAACAAGAAAATCAGTATTCAACAACTGGTTTCAGGGCAAGTGCATGTCAATGTGTAAAAGAAGGGAGGTGGGCTCTTCACACTTTTTCTATGATACCTAAAAATAAATCGTATGCCTCCATGTAGGGCATGACATATAATTCAAAAAGAAACAGATGTATTCATCCTTGTGGCCTAACATGAGCCAGTGGTTTCTTAGATATACTACCAGTAGCAAATAGAAAAAAGGAAATAAAGGTATAGATAAAATGGTGTTGGAGAAATGGCTCACCAGTTAAGAGCACTTTCTGCTTTTGCAGAGTATTTGGGTTCAGTTCCCAGCATCCACATGGTGGCTCACGAACATCCTTAACTCCAGAGGATCAAATGCCCTCTTCTGGCCTCTGCAGGCACCAGGCACACATGTGGTACACATACGTACGTTCAGCTGGAACATTTATATACATAAAATAAAAATAGATGATTAAAATGTTTAGAAAACTAGACTTTTGTATGATTGAGTTTGTATGGGCCTTGCTGTCACCATTGCTGTAAATTCATATGATCAAGGTCCCAAGGGCTCATAAGACTCTGTTTCCATATGTTCATGCACATCCTCCCCTTGATCTTATTATTTTCTCTCCTGATTTCATTGCCCTCTTTTGCATGAGGCGCCTTCATTGATGAGACTTGAAAGATGCATTAGTAGTCTCTCTACCCCTTGTTCCACTATGTTCTATGAGTCTTAGATGTAGAGGTTCCATTGTAGATGTGTCACTTATGGTTGTGCATTTCACAGACAGTTAATCTTTATGGGTAACCAGTTGTGTAACTCTGTAATAGTCTCCATCTGGTGCAAAAAACTTTCTCTGATGAATGGTCACTGGCATACTTGTCTGTAAGTACAAGGATTTGTGTTTAGGTCATAGTAAGAAATTACTTTTGTCTAGGGATGTGACAGCTTTGGGGTTTTTTCTAAGATCTATAACCTCTCCAGGTATGTATATTTAGCTATGTTTACAATACCACCTAAGAGTTCCCTCACATTGAGAGGGCTTTAAGTCCAATTATATATCTATTGATTGCCTCCAAGATAAAAGTACGCCTATTGCCCCAATATAGTTTACTGTGCCAGGCGATGTTGTGGTCATTAGGCTTTAAAGCTCGAGTGGAAGCTTCAATTGATATTCTCCCTTAGAGGCTTGCATAGTGTTCTCCTAAATTATGAGAGCTAGCCTTCAGGGAGGTGGCTTTCAGGTCACGTCCAGCTCTGCTACCTCAAGTCCTGTGTTTGAAGTATGTCTTGTCCAGCCAAAGACCTTCTTACTTTCAAGGTCTGGGAGGCAATCAAGGGCTATGGCAACAGTCTGTGTAACTTTAGGAGTCTCTTAGACTACCTTGGCCAACAATTCAAAGAGAGGTTTCTCCTGTTTGGCACTGTTTCTTGTTTCACAGCCTTCAACTATATCTATGGACTCATGTGGCAATATTATATGTGTAATATTTCAGTACTTTACCTTCATAGTTCTTTGTATAGCCCTCCTTTTTACCCTCCCATTTAAATACCCCCATTTTTCTCATTTCCCCCTTAGTACCATCTGTCTCCTACCATTCTTCTCTCTCAGGTTCCTTCTTTTTCTTTACATCCCTGGTTCTTTTCCATTTGGCTCCTGCAGTTACATCAGGATATATGCTCACATATAAGGATTTCGTGCTAGGATCCATAATTTCTAGTTCCATCCATTTGTCTGCAAATATCATGATTTCATCTTTTTGCCATTGAGCACAACTCCATTGTGTAAATACACACATTTTCTTTATCCACTCATCAGTTGAGAAACACTTAGGTTGCTTCTATTTCTTACCTATTATGAAAATAATAGCAACAAACATGGATGTCCAATTATTTCTGCATGGTACAACTAGGTCATATGGGCAGCAGGCCCCAGTCTTAGCTGAAGAACTATTGGGCAGCTGATTACTTCTGGGTGAGAAAGAGCCGATTTTCTTTAAAGGGGTGGTGACTCTGGATAAGCTGAGTAGACCCCAGTGGATGAACTTGCACTCAGGGACATTAGGGGACACTAATCTGACTCAATAGGCATCATCATAATAACAAAATGCATGAAATCCTGTGCGGGGTGGGAGCTATAGGAGAGTATCCATGGGGAAAGGTGCATAAAGTGGACTAAGATGTTGTGTATGAAATACACAAAAATTCAATAAAAATATATTCAAAAATATAGACACACAAAAATTAAAATTTTAAAAAGAAAGAAGAATGTTTAAAATATATGGATAAAACATGCAAGAGCAAATAGTTTAACTTCTGTTTCAGAGAACATGAAAATGACTGGAAACCCAAAGAATGGACAAATGGAAATCCTCGTATCTCTTAGGGGCCTAGTAAGAATGTGCAATGAAGTCTTACTGCTGAACAATATAAAATAACTAAGTTAAAGAATGGGCAAAGAGTTTTTGTGACCCTTTCATCACAAAGAATGATATCACTCATAATTTTGAAAAATGCTAATCATAGCTCTCACTTTCTTTTAAATTTATTGTCTTTGAGACCATGTCACCCTGTATGCCCAACTGGCATAAACTTCCATATGTAAACCATGCTGGCCTTGATCTACAGAGATCTGCTTGTCTCTGCCTCTTGAGTGCTGGGATTAAAGGCCTATGCCAACATGCCTTTAGATTTCTTAAAAAATTTTATATGTCTGAGTACCTGCATGTGGCCACTCACAACCATGTCCATAGTATACCTGCAGGAACCAGAGGAGGGCATCAGATCCTCTGGAACTGAAGCTATAGATGGTTGTGAGCTACCATATGGGTGCTGGAAACTGAACCAGGGTCCTCTGCAATAACAGAAAGTGCTCTTAACTACAGAGCCATCTCTCCAGTCCTAAACTATTAATTTTTTGTCCACTAAGATTATCATCAAAAAGATAATCTCAGTATTAGTCTAATTTTGATAATTCTTATGGAGTTACCACATTGTACAACAACTCTACTCCTCAATAAATCCACAAGTACAATTAAAATATATGATTGTATCAAAACTTGTATGAAGATCATCACAGCTTCAGTATTCATGATACCCACAAAGAACAAGCTAAGTATCTTTCAATTGCTAAGCATGAACAAAATGAGATCTGTACAACAGAATATCTTTTGATCAATGAAAGGAATGAAGTAAAAATACCTGGTATAACATGCATGAATCTCCTAAGTATTATATTGAGTGAAAGGGGCAAAATGAAGACTTACAACATCATTTAATTCATATGATATCTATAGACCAAACAACAGAAGCTGGTCATAGTAGTGATTCCCAAGGGCTGGGGGAGGAGAGGATGAGGAATGGCTGCTAAGGGTATAAAGTTTCAATTTCACTCAAAGAAAGTGTTCTGAAATTATATATTGGTGATATCTATACATTATTGTGCAGTATACAAAAGTGAATGCACTACACAAAATCACTAAGTAGGATACTTTTAAGTGCTGAATTTAATGGTTATGAATAATTGATGTCAATGTAAAATGTTATAAAGATGCTATGAAGTCACCATTGAGAGCCAAAAAACAAATTTCAGATTTTTAGGAAAATTTCCACAGATGCAAGCTAAGGTTAGGAGATAGACCACAGATATCATGTATATCAAAGAAAGATTGAGCAAAAGTGCTGCAGAATTGTGCTGGACTGCATTGTGACCGACTACCTGAGAGAAACTAATTAAAGTGAAGGCCCACAGTTTCACGGGTTTGGTCTATAGTCCTCTGTCGTATGGCTCTTTTATTCTGGGCCTTTGTTGAAGAGGACCGTTGTGCCTATGAAAGCGAGTGAAGGAAACTACTTCCATCATGCTGGACATGAAGCAGAAAAAGGCAGGTACCGACAGTCAGCTATAACCTTCAGTAACTGACCTCCTCCAGGTGAGACTGGCCTTCTATAATTTCCAGTGTCTCCTCAAATACCTCCTCAAATATCAACCATTCAGTCCATGAAATGGGAGCCTTTCATATTCCACTACAGCAAGAGGCATTGTATAATACACTATGTAAAGGGAAGGACTGATAAAGAAAACATGCAAGTGGACACACAGTTATGGAAGGACTTTAGGCTACTCTACCTGGCACTTACAGAATACATGAACAAGGAAGCTAGTGGGAGAATTCATTAGATCTGAAAATGGATAGTTCTAAGGACAAGAATATCGGTCCTTAAAGAATTGCACTGCAAACTTTAAGGTGAGAGGTCATTAAAGCTTGTATAGAGAAATGATATCAACACTGAAGTAATAAAAGTATTTGAAAAGAAAGAGTCAAATGAATACTAATTACTAGGGAAAACTTAAGTATTTATGGTAGGTAGGAAATTTATTCAGTTTATTTCCAGACTTAGGAATTAGTCATGACTCCAAAGATTCTCTTGATGCTCTCTATATTTTACTTAATTATGAAAAAAAAACAATTTCATTCACCTTCCTTTTCTTCTACCTCATATAGTCCAAAAATGCCATCCAAATAAACTTCAGTAGTGAGTACTTAAAATGTGATTAACAATGGGGGAAATAAGAATTCCATGTTGTTGCAAATGATAAGATTTCATTCCTTTCATGGCTAACTAGTATGCAATTCTGTTTATAACTATAGTTTCTTCATGTACTAAATCATTTATTGGGCATTTAGGTAAATTATTGGCTATTGCAAATAGTTCTATGATTAAAAATATGAGTCTAGATAGCTCTTTGATATGCAAATTTCATTCCCTTTGGACATATATCCAGTAACAAGTAAACTGAACTAGCCACAGAGAGACAAATATTTCAGGATTTTTATTCATGTAAAATATGAACATACTGATGTTATAGAAGCAGAGACTTTAATAGTGGTCCTCACAGGCTGTGTGGTTAAGGAGATTATGTAGAAAAGTGGATTAAGGCTACAGAGCTAAGATATATAAGAACAAATTTCTTGTGATCTCTCATGGAACAAAGTGAATACATATATAATTGTTTTTTAATTGAATTTTGGAAAATTTCATACAATATCATTTGATGGTATGTAGACCTTGTTGCTTAAAACTGTCCTCTGTCCAACAGACCATGGACAGATGCCCTCTTTCCAAGCTCAGCTGCTCCTGTTTGCCCAGGATCATCACAGCTAAAGTTGTTAACTGTCATGATCTACAAAGGAGGGGAAGGGAGAGTCACAGGACCCTCCCAGTCAACCAGGCATCCCTAATTGCATGGGGGGACGGTTCGCACTAAGGGTCTATAAACTGAGGAAACCTCAGAGAAGCTTTCTCATCATTTGTCACTTTGTGCAGTTGTGGGGGAGCCTCCATCCACTCTTGGATGAAGACTTTCCAGTGCAGCCTTGTGGGGGAGGAACCCACACTCTTGTAAGTAAACTCTTTCTGAAGTTAGCCCAATAAACTCACTAGTTTCCCAGATTGTAGTTGGGTAAAATTGTATCTCAGTTTGTCCTTGGGACCCCGGAGGAAGGACAGATGTTGTTTATAACCCCTCAAAAGAAGTTTTAGCTACAGATCTCCTTCCCTGCCTGAACCTACCCCAATTGATCACTACTCAATTT
This sequence comes from Nannospalax galili, assembly GCF_000622305.1. NCBI lineage: Eukaryota > Metazoa > Chordata > Mammalia > Rodentia > Spalacidae > Nannospalax > Nannospalax galili. The sequence goes on from NW_008358101.1 coordinate 4,129,800, forward strand.
AATGTATTCTTTAATATGTATAAAGACCTATAGAGTCTAATTTTTGTCTCCACATGTTTTTCAGTGTGTGTCCATCCACTGAAGCTGGGTTAACCTATAGAAGAGAGTCCCATACTTGAAAGACACTGTCTCTGCCCCTCCCAACAGTCATCCTTTATGACAATTTCTTAAGGTGGGGTTAGAGCTTCTTGACTACTTCCTCATATCCAGAAGAACACTGCCCTTTCTAGATATCATAGATGAATGAAAGAAAACCTCAGTGTTAGAAATGGACTCTCTCTCTAGAAGGCATTGATTAGGGTCCCATAGACCATCAAACAATATTGTCCATTGTCCCTGTTCTCGTTTCCTCACCAGAACTCAGTGGTACCCTCTATTGCTGAAGACAACATATACATGTTTGTAGAACAAACAATGAGAAATCAAGCTGATGTTGACCTCAAAACCTCATCTCCACTGGCTTGTCCATAGTTCTGGAAGGAGCTATGCATGCTACTGAAGGAAAGAAATTAGTCCTAATTTTAAAAGTTGTGAATTCTGTGAAATACAATAAAAATTGGTCTGACAAGGTATGCTTACTTTTTCAATAGTGGTAAAAAAATATTATGAGAGACACCAATCAGTCTTTAATTGGTCTTAACATCTCTTTCTTAGGATGGAGCCCACACCTGACACTGATAGCAGGTTTATGAACCTGAGGCTAAATAGATCACAGGATGCAGGTGAGACATTAATACTATTTTTCTAGTAAATAGTTATCATATTAAACTGACTCTTAATGACTTTTTGTTATACCCATAGATTAATGCATCTCACAACTCTCACCAGAGAAATATGTGTGTGTGTATGTGTGTGTGTGTGTGTGTGTGTGTGTGTGATGTGCTCCATGAACAAAAATGTAATTATACAAGATGGTGCATTTGTCAGTAATTGAGAGCTAACCATTCCAAAAATAAATGGACTTCAATACTGTATGTTGTACATGATTGTAACATATATTTTATGTCGTTTCATAAAACTTTTAAAACATAAAATAATTAATGATACATGGATACTTTTGCATCAAAGTCTAGTAAATTTTTTGAAGTAAAAAAAGATAAAAGTAAGCTGAATACATTTATAAAAATGCACTTATAAACTTTTCAATAATTTTACTAAAGACAATAATGTAAAATAATACAATATACAAATAAAATATTAGTTTTCTTAAAATTAAAGACAAATGCCTTCTATATTGCAGGAACTTTGTTTTGTCTTTTGTTTATTTTTATTTGTTTGTTTTTTTCAGACAGTCTTACTTAGTAGTCCAGGTTAGCCCCAAACTTGCCATATTCCTGCCTCTTAGACTCCTGAGTGCTGAGACAGTACACATGCTCCCAGCTTACCTGACTTACAGTGCAATCATCTGTATCACGTAACATTTGATTCTAAAGGAGGATACTTTATATCAATTGAGTTTTGAAAGCTAGTCATGTATGCCAACTGAATTCTTTACTTATAAAATTTGTATTTTTAAATTACAATCCTCTACCCTTTAGAATATTAATATATCTGAATATAGGCACTTTAAAAAGGTGGCTTGTGATTCTAGTATCAAAAATATTTGCATGAACAGGAAATATGGCACTGATGAACACAATGACTGTTTGAAGGGTGGGATGAGAACCACTGACAAGCCAAGGACAGGGCTCCTTAGAAACCATCTCTGCCAAACTCTTTGACCACGGAATTCTAGCTTCCATAACTGGGAGGAAACATGATTGTTTTATTACAGTCAATCTGTAGTCAAACCCACAAACTAATAAAGTATATTTTACTTAATTTTTTTAGGAATACCAAACTCACACAAAAATATCCAAATCAGCCGGGTGTGGTGGCACACGCCTTTAATCCCAGCACTCGGGAGGCAGAGCCAGGCTGATCTCTGTGAGTTCAAGGCCAGCCTGGTCTACAAAATGAGTTTCAGGACAGCTGGGGCTACAGAGAGACCCTGTCTCAAAAAGGTAAAAAAAAATCCAAATTATATAAAGAACATATATATGTCATCCATCTTAAATCACTGGTGGTAATATTTTGCTGTCATTATTTGATCATCAACCTTTAATAAGTGTATGTGTTTTAATTATTTCCTGTACCATCTGATGCAGTTTTTCCCCTTCATAATTCTGAATTCACTAAAAATCATATGGTTGACATAAATATTAGCCGTTCTACAGATATTAGTAATGTTTGAGTAATGCCTTGTAGAATAATATATTGTAATTATATTAAATATTCTGGGATGGTTGTGATAACGAATCTTAGTTGCCAATTTGACTAGATCTGGAATCAAGTAAATGGCAATCACCTGGCACTGCTAGGAGGAATATTATTCATCAGATTATTCTGAAATGGGAAGACCCACCCTGAATGTGGGGCGCCTTCCTGTGGAAGCTCAGGTAAAGGAGTTGGAAGAAGAAAATAGCTTTTTACTTGCTTGCTTTCACCCTTGCTGGAACGTTCACTTACTCTGTTGCTGCCACTGCTGCCTTCACTTTAATTGGAACGAGCTTCTTCAGGCTTCCAGTGATGGCTGAAGACCAGCAGCTCTATATGAATACCCACGTTTTTGCCACCAGATTGGGACTGCCGAGAAATCCAGCCTTGTGGACAATGCAACTACAGGATTCTTGACCTATGTCTCCACTGTGAGACAGCCATTGTTAGACAAGCCAGGTCATTGCTATAAAGCAATCAAATAAATCATATATATATACATATATATGTATGAAGAAAATATAATATGCTTTTACCTGATTACTTATTTGATGTATCCCACTGGAATCAGTTCATGAAGATAGGGATTTTGTGAGAGTCTCTATATCATTACCATCTAAAAAAGTACCTGTAGACAATA
>NW_008358101.1:4132954-4144132 GCF_000622305.1 Nannospalax galili
TGTCTCTTATGATGGGGTTTGTCATTCCAAGCCTGGTGCCGATTCACAGGACGGTGACAGGATAGAGATGGGCAAACAGAGTCCTTGCTCATGATGCAGCACTGCAGCGCTGGACAGAAGGTAAAATTCCCAGTGGATTTAAGTGGCCTGTTCTGATTCAGTGAACTTCATTCTCAAATACAGTGTTCTAAACAAGATGTTGGCTATATAATGGATTTTCCAAAATATGTCCTGGTTAAAGGGAAGACAGGTTATTATTGAATTATGCAAAAAGTCCTATTATGGAAAAGTAGATACTTGGTCTGAACTTTTGAATGATGGGGGATAAGGCGGTTCAGGTATCAGTTTTAAAGGTGTCATCCCATTTCATATAAACACTGTGAACTAACTTGTTTTGGGCTACAGATAGGTGAAACAGAAGACTTCCTATACTTTCAGAAAATAGAACACTAAACATCAATATGCTGAACAGATATCACTAATAAAATATCCCTGATAGGCCCATTCTGTCTTTAATTGATTCTTCTGCACGGTAGTGTCTCAGCTACGTCATGAAGCCGTCTGCTTCTTCCTCAGAGTTCTGCATATCCTGGTTCAGCCCACTGTGTCATAAGATGCCTGTACCCAAGATCTGTTGTTTTCTTCGAAGTGTTGGTTGCCCGGAGTATCTTGTCCTTTACCACCAGGCTTCTTGAGATTCTTTTTTGTCAAAGACACAGATGCTGGTAAAATCTCAAGCGAACAGCAGAGGAAAACAGCTGCCCCAAGAGGCCTGAGGATCTAATGGACATTCTTGACAGGACTTGGAGTCACTCTGCTCTAAAAGAGATGTATAATAGGTTAATTGAGGTGGGACATCTTTAAATGTGGACATCAGATTTCCACTAAACAATAAGGAGAAGGGGATTTGAGCAGCAATATTCATTTTCTGCTTCCTGAGTAGAGATGAAATGTGCCCAGTTGCTTCATGCTTTGGCTGCTATGCTTTCCCTATTCATGATGAACTCTAACCTCATACTGAGCCTAAATAAATCCTTCTGTTCCCGAATGGGTTTAGGCTAATGTTTTATCATAAGCAAAAAAAAAATAAATAACTAGTATATATATGTGGATTGTATATACATAATGGCATATTTTATGTATACGGATATAATTTATATGTGTCCCATTGCTGATGATATCAGGGGTCCTCATTTGACCAAAATAGTATGTTCTAGATTTCCCCATTTTGAACCTATATATGCACATATATACTTATATGTGTATATATATCTATGCCTTTTTATACCTTATAACTTATGCTTTAACCATAGGTTCTATTTATCCATTAATAATTTTTATGTAATAGCTGTTCCTGTATGTTCATCAAATATGATTTGTTTAGCAAGTACAAGGCCTAGGGTTTGGTCCTCAGCACAAAGAAAAGAAAAAAATTACAAGTTATGATTTTCCTAGAATTAATTCTTTCCAATTCAACATTTGGCATTTTATTATGAGTTTGCTGGGTTTGGTTTACGTATCTAATTTTGGAATAATATATTCATATTTTTATTCACTAGCCTATAATAGTTTCTACAGTATAAATTTCATTTTTAAATTGTCTATAATTGAGATAGTAGGGGCTACTTTAAGCAGCTCCCATGTCCCTTTATTAGAGATCCATCATCTTTCATCACTTTCTGAGTTTCTGGATGAAAAAGTTTCAAGCTCATCTTGTACAAAAATTGAAGAACATGTCACCTGTAGTTTTTTTTTTTTCCTTAACAAACATGTATGTCAAAAATTATGCAATCTTCTCTCATTCCTAAATAGCTATATATGCTCTGAATTTTTGTCATTTTAGCAAAGCTATTCCTTAATGTAAAGAGCAAAGATGTGTGTTTATGTCATCACACACACACACACACACACACACACACACACACACACGTGTGTGTGTATAATTGAAGAGGGCCACTCTTACACTGTTAATATAGTTTTTGTTTGTTTTTGTTCTGGGCCTGGAACAAAGAATATGTATAATGCTTTGAGATCTTTATTTGTATTCATATGACTGTATGTTTATGTACTAATTCACTGTGTAGCTATGAGAAATAATTATTTCCATTTTATAGATCTGAAATTGCTTTTAATGATGCATGCCTTGTGGATGGAGGCAAAATTATGCTCCTGTATCTTTAATAAGCAAAGGCTGAGTTCCCACTGAGAATATTAGCAGTTGCTGAGATTAATTTTGTCATATTTATTAAGAATGTATATCCTGCACATTTTGAACAGAATGGAAGAGCGATTGAACTTAATGCAAAACACAATGGTTGGAGATATGAAGTAGAAAAAAGTAATGCAAAGTGAGTAGGAAAATTAGAGATTGTCAGGCATCAGCTCTGTTCATTAAGCCATGGCTCACTGGCTTAATCTCATTCTTTTCAGAAGTCTATATTTAAATTTTAAGATAGAAAATTTATCATAGTTATTTCACTTGTGGTGTAACAGTGAAAACCATAGATGCATCTTCAGTTTTAATTTTCCAAAATGTTCAAAAATGCTATTTAAATAGATACTTGCATAGTTTTGTCAAGGATTAGATTAATGAATTCAAATATTATTCCCCAGTTCCGGACACATAATAACTACTCTGAAAATGTTAGGATATGACTATTATTACGAAGACTAATTTGATATGGGTCTCATACATTGCTTAAAACACCTATGAACTGAGAGAATAGGACTAGTTATTGGACCTTAGATGATATCTTAGCACTTGTACTGCATCTGCACACAAGGCTGGTATTATGTCTCAGTGATAAGGCACTTGTTTAACATACGTGAGGCCATTTATTTCATCTGTAGCACCACCCAATAAAAAAAAAGTTAGTCATCTTTTTAATTCTCTTTGAAATTTTACAAGTTATTTTTCCAACCTTGGCAGATTTTTAAAATTTAGTCAATCATTGTAGAAATTCTTCTGAATTCTCACAGAAATTCTGTCGTTTCTTAACATGAGACCCATATGCTTTAATACATAAAGTGAGAAATTGAAAGTTCTGTCTCTGCATAGAATAAGTGTTGTCCTGGGGTCTCATTTTACACCATTCATAGACAAGAGAACTGCCGGAAAATGTAGCTCCTATTATGTAAAAATATTCTTTGTTAATTCAATGAAAATGTTTGATCATATAGAGACCAACTAGCTCCCAGCATCATAGATTACAAATATCACCAAATTAAGAAAGGCTTGACGTATAATCCATGCCATGTCATGTACAAAAGCAGAAAGTTCTAGGATGAGGAAAGAGATGAGCACAAGGGAGAGATGATGGTGCTGGGAGAAAACTGGGGCATAAGAAACAGGTATGAAAATGTCACCATGAGACTCATTATCTTGAATAGTAGCCAAAATTTTTAATAATAATTTTTTTTCAAGTAAAGCCTTGTTCACAACATATCATTGAAGAAAATGGCATTTGTAACTTGAACAGTTATAATCTTGCCAAGGGTGCACAATACTTACTCTAGTATGGCATAGCTATTATGTAACTATATATAAAGACTGTCTAAGGGGCTAGAGGGATGTTTCAGCAGTTTTGAGCACATGTTACTCTAGCAGAGTACCTAGGTTAGGTTCCCTGTCCCCACATGGTGGATGGCCTTCTTTAACTCCAGTTGCAGGGGGATCATGCCTTCTCCTGGCCTTTTTCAGCACTGCTGGAAATGTGAAAATAGCACATTTACAGCTTTCTGGCCAAAGGCTCGTGCACATAAAATAAAAATAAATAAAATATTTTAAAGACTTCCTTTTGTGTCTCTGACTTCTTAATTCTCTCAGTGAGAAACTTCAGGATAACATTATCAAGAGCAGCATGAGTCCACAGTATTTATACCTGATGTTCTTTACTTGTGTGGATTAGCTGGTTGATTGCCTCCTTAAACTGGAGTTCAGCTTCCCATCAAACTATCCACTGCACAGAGATTTCTCATTCCACATATCCGAAATTATCTCTTCTCTTTCTATAGTCTAAATACACTTGCTCACATAGCCATCAGATGTAGGAGAGTTAGAGCACAAGCAGAAGGCAGTACAAGGAGGCCGGATATGTTCAGTATGTAGTCATTATGTAAGCAAGATGCACCTTAAGACATTTGTTCACAATCCTATGAAAAGGATGTAAGGAAAAGCAGAAAATAAAAGGCATATGAGTCTCCTCTCATTAAACTGAAGAGATCTTTGTTTCAATGGCAAAAGAGTTACATTGTTGTTTTGTAAAATATATATTCAAACTAGCAGGCTTCCTGCTAAACCAAGGGTAATGCAGGCAAGTGTTGAGATTCAGTTGTTCTAAGGCCATTTCTGAGATAAAAACAAAGATGTTAACTTTTAACCGTGGTGGTGCATGCCTTTAATTCCAGCACTTGGGAGGCAGAGGCAGGTGGATCTCTGTGAGTTCCAGACCAGCCTGGTCTACATAGTGAGTTCCAGGCCAGCTGGGGCTACAGAGAAACCCTGTCTCAAAAAGATCAAAAGAAAAAAATGGGCTATAGATCTGAACTAGGTGTCTTCAAAAGAAATAAATAAATAAAAATGGCTAAGATATGTCTTTAAAAGTGTTCAACATCCTTGAAATTTAGAGAAATGGAAATTAAGGATAATTTAACATTTCATCTTAAATCGATAAGAATGAATAAGATCAATAAAATAATGGACAAAATGTGCAGTTAAGGATGTGGGTAAACGGAACACTCATTCACTGTTGGTGAGATTACACACCCATGAGCCACTACGGAAATTTGTATGGATAATTTGCAAAGACATTAAAAGTGTATCAGCCATAATATGCCCAACTATGCTACTCCTTGGCATATATACAACGGTCTTAGTATCCTACTACGGAGATACTTCTGCAATGCACATTGCCACTCTTCACATTCCCAAGAACTTTCTAGTGTTCTTAAGAGCCCTCTTTTTAATTATCAAATAACAATAATAGAAAAAGATCTCCCCTGGAACAGTTAGCTGCCTTACAAACAAGTGGACTTACCCCACTATACTCAATGTCTATTGCATTTTGATGATAATCAGATATCAACCGTAAATTTTAAAATGTAATTCATTAGGCAGAAATGGCCTTTACAATATGAAGTCTATAAGAGATGGCATCTGGACATCATAAACAGAAAAGGATAAGGCTGTTAGATGAAAAATAATTATTTGGGGAGAAACACTGTCTTTTTCCAGTGTTGCTCTTAGAACCTTTGTCAGTCTCTGTTAACTGTGGATATGAGCTTACTTCCAGGATTCAGGATTTCATCCTGTCTCATTTATCCATGTGCCTACTCCTTTGTCAGAACCTCAGTGTCTTGGTTACAACCGTGCAGTGTGTTTGAAGTCAAGTACCATAATGCCACCTGCCTTATTCTTTTTGTTAAAGATAAATTGGTCTACTTGAATCTCTTTCAGTCGTAAACAAATTGCAGAGTTGACTTTCCTACTTTCTGTACAATATCATTTTGAGTTTCTTTAGAAATTGTTTTGAGTCTGTAAAAGAATTGGAGTAATATGGCTATTACAGCAGTATTGATTCTTTGACTACATAAACACAAGACAATCTTTCTATTGTGTGTACAGTGTTTTTGTTCATTTTTCATTGTCCTTTACAGTTTACATTATAAACATTTACTTCTTAGTTTAAATTTACTAGGTATTTTTGTAACTATAGTAAATTGACTTAGTTTATTTAAATCTAGTTCAGATATTTTATTATCACCATACAGCATCACTACTGATTTTTGTGTTAATATTGTATTACACAATTTTTGAAATTCATTTATTCTAAATTTTTTGTTGGAGTTTAGTTTTTCTATATATAAAATCATGTAATCTACAAGCAATTATAATTTTAATTGCTCTTTATCGATTTTAATGCCCTTTGTATGCTTTTATTGCTTTATTGCTATGAATACTGCTTTGGACTAGATCCTAAATAAGTTTAATAAAAAGATCTTGTTCCAGATCTTAGAAAAATTTTAGCTTTTCTCCATTCAATATACTGTTAGCTGTTGGTTTATTATATATAGCCTCCATTATTGTGAACTAATTTCTTTCTATGCTTTTGAGTTTTATCATAGGACACTGTTTGATTTTGTCTAATTATTCTCTACATCGAATGATATGAACATTTGATTTTTGTACCTTATTCTGTTGGTCTTGTGTATCATAATGATTTGCAATTGTTGAGTGGGCTTTTTTACCCTTGGAATGATCCTACTCGGTTTCATTGAATGATCTTTATGTGTTGTTAGATTCACTTTTCTAATTTCTTATTGAGGATTTTTGCATTTATGTTCATGTAGCATGTGAGCCTACAATATTATTTTTATTTTTCTGTTGTTTATACTTTTGTCAGGTTTTGGTGCCAGGATAATTTTGCCCTTAGAATATTAGAAATTTTTAATTCTGTTCAAGTTTTTGGCTTTCTTTTTTTTGACTTTTTGAAATTTTCATACAATATAATTTGCTGGTATTTAAATCCTGTACCCTATTCATGCCTCCCCTTCTAATCCTCTAATTTAATGGGCTCTATTATATATATATATATATATTTAAAATATATTTAATAAGGCTTATGTATTCTAATTTGTATCCCCAAATGTCCTTTAGCGTGGGTTCATCCACTGAATCCTGGTTAACCTACCAAGTGTCCCATCTTTGAAAGAGATTTACACTCTCCCTCCCAGCAGCCATCTGTTGCCCAAAGTTTGTTAGTTTAGTTGGGATTTTTTTTCCTTTTTTTTTTTGACTGGGTGTCCCATAGCCCCAGACTACCCAAAACCAACTATGTAGACCACACTGGCCTTGATCTCACAGAGATCTGCATGCCTCTGCCTCTCAGTGATAGGACTAAAGGTGTGCACCACCAAGTCCAGCTAGGTTGGAATTTTTTACCCTCTTATCATATCTATGCTGGGATTTTGTCTGGTTTGAGTTCATATGAGACTTATGCATGCTGTCATGATTGTTATGAGTTCATATGAGTAACTGAACAGCTGTTTAAAAAACTCTGTTTCCTTGTGGTCATCCACCACCCCTGGCTCTACAGTCTTTCCACCTCCTGTTCAACAATGATTTCTAAGCCTTGGGAAGCAGAAGTTTAATATACGTGTCCTATTCAGGAATAAGCACTCTGTAGCCTCCTGTTCTCTGCACATTGACATGCTGTGGGTTTCTGTGTTAATCATTGTCTGTTGCATAAGGAAGTATCTCCGATAAGAGTTAAGAGACTCATTAATCTATGGGCATAACAGTAAGTCATTAAGAGTCATTTTAATGTGATAACTATTTAGTAGAAACCTAGTATTAAGTTGTCCCCTATGTCCTGTCACCTGTCTAACCCCAGCTTCTGAAGCCTGATATGAATGTCAAATATGGGCTTCATCCTATGTAGTAAACCTTAAATCCAATTTTAAAGAGTGGTAAGTTATGACCACATTCGTGCCATTATTGCATCAGTGAGCATAACTTGCTGAGAAAATTGTTGTAGTTCACAGGACTCAGAGCTGAGTAGGTTGGATGACTTTTTTTGAACAGTTTAAAGTAATCAGTATTACATTTTTGTTTGTTTGTTTGTTTTTACAATTCATAGTATTCATAAGCCAAACCATTTGGAGCTTGGATTTATATTCTTTTTAAATTGTGTTGTGTTCATTGCTCAAAATCATGTGTTTCATAGAGACATTTTTATTCACGTATATCATGTACTTTGATCATATTAATCACCCTATAACCTCCCCTTGATCTTTTATTACCTTTGAATCTAGTAGCTGGAATGATTTTCAAAGTCTCAGGTATACATCAGGATTATAGGACACTAGATGGTGTTATGGGCTGAAACACAAACCTGTCCCAGTAGGGCAGAGGTCTCTGCTTACTGCAGGAGCTGTGAAGAGGCTTTGTGAGCACTGACGGTGGCTTAGTTGTGAAGCCCAAGTTTGATATACATTGTAGAGTCAGTCCTTTATTACCCAAGGTGAATGCTAAGCTGAGATTTACCAGTGCATTTCAGTCTGTTGTACAATGTTTCATGGACACTAATGACAGACCAAAGAAATTATTCCACCCTCATCTAGTTTAGTGGTTACTTACAGAGGCAAAAGAAAGTGGTCACTTACAGAAGTATGAGTGGTTTAGCACACTTAAGCATGGGTGCATCTCTAGCACTCCCTATCCAGCTTACAGGCAGCTCCACTAGAGTTCCTAAGCCCTGTAGTTCATTGCTTATAGGCCTTGTCAAGTTTGAGACTTTCTGAGTTTCCTGGGCCTTGTGTTTCATTAGCTTCCTGGGGCCTTTGAACCTCCCTACTCACTCTAAATGGGAGTGTTTCAACTCAAATAAATATCTACACAGCACAGACTTGGAGGTAGAGGTCAGAAGGCTTATTCAAAGAATGGATACAGCAATGGATGTAGACTTGGTGGTACTAGTGTCCAGTCTGTTGCCAAGGTAGGTATAGGAGTTCCATTGGCAAGATCTGCCTAGGGTAGGGCCCTCTTATTTCTTCCTGGCTCTGATAAAACTGATCAGTCCAGAAGAGTTTAGATAAGACCAAGCCCTGATCTGCACATATCTCACTCAGCTTGGAATTATTTATGGGCTCTCTCTTATTTTTTTAAATTGATGAATTCACAATTAAGAGAGGGGACCTATCGCACCACCCAAAACACTTAAAAAGTCTAAGCCATCCTGGGGACTTTGTATTTTTCAGTTTCCAAATCCCTTTTGACCTGTGGAGAGCTTTTCTCTCTGTGAGAGTGTGTGTATGAGAGCTTGTTTACTTTGTTATATCTGAGATTTCTGCTACTTTTGAACTCTTTAATGGCAGTGAAAATGAATCCAATCAGTATCCTTTAGAAGGTCACACACTCATGTCTTAAATGATGTGGTTTTTAGTCTTCAGTGTGCATATTTTAAATTATCTCATTAGGTCAGATAGGCCACAGAGGTAGGTTGGCTTTATTTATTTTTAATCATTTCTAGAAGTCTCAAAAGAGGAATCCATTTAGCTTGTCTAATTCACCATAATATTGACAAAGGAGGTTTTCCTCGGGAATCTTGATGCATTTCATCTCAAATGATGATGTTATATGTCATGCTTAGCCTACTTCATATATCTATATCTATATCTATCTATATATATATGAGTTTTTGTGTATTTCATACAATACATCTTTATCATATTTAGAGCCCTTCTATCTGTATTTCCTCATAATCCTACTCCACTGGATTTCATGCATTCTTTCATAGATGTTAAGACCTGCCTAGTCAAGTTTTTGTCCCTAGATGTCCCTCAGTGTGAGTTCATCCATCAGGAAGAACCTGGTCAGTCTATCTAGAGTAACTCCCTTAAAAACAACAATTCTCCCTCACCCAGCAGTAATCAGTTACTAATAGTTCCTCAGCTAAGGTTGGGGCTTCTTCATCATTTTCTCAGTTCTATGCTGGGTTTTTATCTGGTTTGAGTTTGCATGAGTTTTGTGCATGCTGCCAACATTGATGTAATGAGCATGTTCCCAGAAGCCTGAAGAATTATTTATTTGTCATCATCTACTACCTCTGGTTGTCATTTCAGGCTGTATCCCAGGGGCCTGATTCCTCTAAGGGGCAGCGCCTGCTCCAGGGAATTGACTGAGGAGAGTTACCCATGGAGGAGGGACTTCTGGGCTCCATCTTGGACAGGACCCAGCACTGCAGGGCAAGATTCACTAGAATGAATGGTCGAGCATTTACCCACATGGGGTGAAACTGAGGGCCCATGAGGCATGGGCAAAAGCTAGCAGTAACTATTGGTGGGCCGTGGGAGCAATCTGGAGCGGCAGGCTGGAAATCTGGAATAGTGGGCTCTGAGCCGAGAAGCAGAACTGGGCACCAGGTGTTTGTTTCCTTGTAAGTCACCCCCTCCAAGGGCATAAACCATAATAAATTCAAATAAAAATATGTTATATGGTTTGTCTGATAGTGCAGGAGACCCCAAGAGAACTTGGGTGATATAGGCCTATGCTTTCCTTTTCTGGTTTTAAAGTTTCTGTTTTGTTTTGTTTTTATATTGGACAACATCCTATTCATTTGTTTTTTCATTTTTAATTTTAACATATCTATCCGGTAGATTAATTGAAATATGTAAAAACCATATATTTTCTTGAGGAAAATCTTGTGCCTGAAAAGTCAGGAACTGTGTTTCCAATACCACACAAAGAAAACTTATGTGCTTTAAGAGGCTTCCTTTGTTTAAGAACAGTTCTAGAGAGATAGTTCATTCTAAATAATGAACAGCCCTCTAACCTTCCTTGCCCAGTACAGCATGCCTCACTAGTTCTTTTTTGACTTAGCATTTCTTTTGTTATGTGCTGTTATAGGTAATATATAAAAGAGGAAAGTAATAAGCTTCTGGTTCCTGAAAGAATTGTAGAAATTTTTACAAGGAATAACACTGTACCATCAATAATATTTAATACTACCATGTTAGAAAAAAATTTTAAGTAGAAAATATAATACTTGGATAATGATTGAAATCTGCCTATACAATCAACTATAGGAATTTTAAATTGCAGTCCTATGCACTTACCTAATGAACTACAAAATTGTAGCTATGTTAAAATATCTTTTAGTGATTATTCTACAGTAGACCATAATTGGATATTAAATCAGAAATGCATAAGATTTATGCATGCTTTGAAAACAATGTAATAGTCACATCTATTATTGATAGTCTGCAAAGGAGGTGACCCTTTCAAAGACAAAGAAGAGCAAAATGTGTATTTAGTAATTCTCTAAACATCTCTATTATTTTAACCTCTGGCCTACAATTTCAAATCTTGTAGTTTATTAGGTAAGTACATAGGATGTTGATTTAAAATTCAGATTGTTGAAAAGAAAAATTACTTCAGTACAGTTAAGTAGGTCAAATTGTACCTATTATATAAAACACTGTGTGGCTGACATTTGAACAACACCATAGTATCTCTGTCAAGGGATTTAACTATAGTACTAGTCTTCAAAAGAGAAAGGAAATTAATTTTTTCTGGTATTGTACTCAATCAGGTAAATTCACATGGGAAAGAAAAGAGACTAGTTCAAGAGAATGTACAAATTGAGGGCATTAGAAATTTCATTAGCTATTTTTGTCAGA
>NW_008358101.1:4144288-4155951 GCF_000622305.1 Nannospalax galili
ACTTTATCATCTCTTTAATGTGAGGTTAGTAACAGATAAAGGAAGTAAGAGAAAAGCAAGCCAACACATTTGTTTTTAAAATCAAAGAAAAATTAACATTAAATCACTACTCAGATGATGACAAAAAGTTATTACATTATAAATATTTCCTGATATTTTTAATACTTGTGACCTTTCTGGGAACCATGTTTCCTCATCTATATGTAATCATGTTACATTCCTCAATTTATAGACAAAAGTTATATTTTGTAAAAATAACATTAATTTGAATCAGTATTTATGGTATTTCTAGCTATTATTTTAATTATTTGACATTGATTTTGACAGTAGCAAGATTATTATATAAAATGTATGTTTATTCATTGGGCAAATATATATTAAAAATATGACTAATATTCTGGAATACACGTCATCTCAAGCATCTGGATGCATACATAGGAAAGTGGTGTGTTCAAGGCAGCCTGGACTACATAATGAGTAGTTGTTTAAAAAAATTTGTACAAAAAAAATAGAGGAGCCTTAACTATAAATATGATTAGGAATTTTAGAAATTAATAAAAAAAGTCTATCCTGGCTGTGTTTGGTAGCTCATGCCTTAATACCAGCTCCTGGGATGTAGAAGCAGACAGATCTCTGTGAGAGCAAGGCTAGCCTGGTTTCCATAGGGAATTCCAGGCTGGCTGAGCCTAGAGAGAGGCCTTGCCTCAAAAAGATTTTTAAAATTCTGTCTATTGTTTTTCTGAGTCTGTGTTACTTTGCTTAGTGTACCACATGTTCCTTAACCACACCTCAGTTGAGGGGCACTTAGGTTGCTTCCACCTCTTAGCTATTGTAAAAAGACAAGCACAAACATGATGCATCTTCTCTTTCATTTGTGGATCATAGCACCAAATCCTTATAAGTGAATGCATATCCTCATGTAGCTGCAGGAACCAGGACTATGGAAGGGAACCAGGGTGGTAAAGGCAAAGAAGGAACTGAGAGGGAATAGTAGGAGAAAGGTGCTACTAAGGAAGAAATATGTAGTTAAATGGGAGGGGGTGGGAAGGAGGACCATACAAACAACTATGGTAAGAATAAAGGGGGAAAAATTCTCCCAATACACAGTTAAAAAAAAAAGAGAGCCTAAAGCACAGAAGGAACCCTACAGGAATGGATGAATGCCCCTCTAGAAGCCATATGGTTGTTAAATGAAAATGCCGTACCAGAGGTAGTTTGTTGCCTTATGAGCTGTTGGCCAGAAAGGCCCAAGAGGTCCCACAAACAAAAAAGGCCATTTCCAATAATGTTGGTTGTACACTGGAAGTAGGTGGTAAAACCCTATTGCTGAAGACATTGCATGATGTGAGCACAGGAAAGGGGGAAATCAAGCTTGGACTAAACTCAAAACTCCCTGAAACTGGATGGGTGGCTTTCATGGTGCCAGAGGTGATTTGCAGATGGCTGGGGGAGAATTGTCCCCTACAATTCTGCTCAATAACAGACACTGCATGCTACACTATAAACATGCCAAACAAGATGCTCCTGCTGGTGCAAGAATGATATATCTAGTGTATGTACAACCGGAAATTTTTTTATTAGATATAATCCCTGCTCCTAGGGGTGGAACACACATGTCTACTGTAGACCAGGCCAACCCCTTGTGGCAGGGCAGGATATGGGGAAGCCACGGTAATTATTTTGTTAGATGGATGTGATGTACCTGCTAAAGTACAATCCAAGCACTTGTGTTTACACCCATAGGTTATTATAGTAGCCACTGTTTAGATATTCTTGCTTCATGTTTGTATTTTTATAGCAGATGGAATCCCATTAAAAGGGGCCAACAGCCCATGGAAAACTGACAATGCAGAGACCCAAAACTTCATGCCTTGCCACAATGGGAGGAAGATCATCTCACACCTACCACCCCTCCAAGGCTCCGGAACTTTTGCAGAAGAAGTTGGCAGAAAGAATGTAAAACAGAGAAAGGGGTGGAATATTAACTGAAAGTGTCCTACGACCACAATGCTGGCAAACTATAGTCATACCTCCTTCCCACGCTCATCAAGGAGTCAAGGGGGGAGTCGGTTACCTGTCCCACCCAATCAGTCAACCTTAGCTGCATGTGGTGGAGGGGCTAAGGATATATAAGCTAAGAACACCATGAGGCACCTCTCTCACAATTTTGTGTGGCTGTTGAGAAGTCACAGAATCTATAATTGAGTGTGGACTTTCCAGCTCATCTATAAATGGGGGGGGTTCCCTATCTTCTGTAAATAAACCACCACCCTATGCTCTGTAAACAAGCCTGATAAATTCAAAAAGATAAAAGAAAAAGAACAGAGCTAATAGAAACCTTTATTATTTCACCAAAGTTAACCCCATGTTGTCAATCCTTTGGTCTCTGATTTCTTATTCTTATACCCCCTCCCCTTTAGCTTCATATATATTTTTTAATGTAACCTGCTTAAAGTTATTTCTGGAAAAATGTCTTAAAAATTGCATCTCTTTGGAATAATAAAAATATTCTAAAATTAAAAAAGAAAACATTATAATAAAAAGTCTGAATACAGTAAACTATAAGAAAATTTAAATGTAGATGGTATGTGCATTTACCTAATAAACCACAAAAATGTGTTTTAACACAATAAAATATCAAGACTTTTAGAAACTAGCAAAGAGAAATTACAGTGTATTCATATTTACCTTTCAATTTTAAGATATTTATTTCTCCTTTTCAAACGTTATTTCCTTGGCAGTAACAACACTATAATACTTAGAGAATGTTTGAGCACTGCTAGTTATTTTAACTTGTTTTAATAATTTAGAACTTGTTTACTTAAAAGAAATCATACAGACCACAAATCTACATAATATAAATATGAAAGCAATGGTCCCAGCCTGCTGCTCTCCCTCAAGCTGAGTTTCAGTTGTCTTTGGATACCACCTAAAGGCAGATGTCCTGTTGATCTGACTTGACTGTTTTGGTTGATAAAATGGAGTGCTTTTTGAACAACAGAGTTAATTAGTGTCAAAGTCATATTCCTGCATTTTAAAAGTAATATTGTAGTATATTCTTGCCTTCTTCCATGTTTCCATTGAAAATTTTCAGTTATGTTCTAATCCAGAATTTTGATAAATTGGTTTTTAATTTATATTTTATTTGGTAAAAATACTTGTATCTAGAATAGTAATGAGTACAAAAATGCATTTTCAAACCTTAAAGATTTTATCTTTTCACAATCTTATGATCACACACAGTTTGTAAAGTTACAGTTTTAGTCATTTCTTTAGCAAGAAAGGTACAAATAAGATTGATATCGAGTATTGTGATCACATTGTAGTTATACAAACGGCTAGTCATTTTTATTTTTCTCTCCTTAAACTCCTCTGAATAGTTCTTCCTCCTCAGTTAAAGTACCCATCCCATTTTCCCCAATCTGCCCTTCCCCTCTTGTTAATGCCGTGCTCTACTAGTCCCCTCTCTGGAGCCCCTACCTAGTAAGTTCCTCGAAATGTGTATTTATAAACATAAATAAAATCAGGTAATGACTATTTCATATGAAATACAATTTTATGAAAATCAGTATTGATACAGTTCCCACATTTGACTTTCAGAAGAATCGTGCCTTGGAAATAAGAATCATGTGCATTCATATGCATAGAATAGAAAAGGAAAGGGAAATATAAAAATAAAGATTAAAATAGTCTGTGTACATTTGCCAAATCAAATGGGTTCATCTCTTAGATGTTGTTCTGATTAAAAGTTTTACTGAATGTTTTACTTAATAGGTGAGAATCACACTGAATTCTTACCATCGAAGTAAAAGGGTGTAGGTTGAATTTCATTTATTTAAAAAAATTTTAATGGCAGAGGTTATACATTTAATTGTGTGAAACAATTATCTCTGCATAAAAAATCAACAACAATCACACTATTAAGTGTGGTCAACCATCCCAGCTAGGCAAGTCAATGGTCCTGACTGGAAGGGTATGACATATTTTCTTTCCTGGAAGAACAATTAAATACAGATTCCCAGCTGTTGGTAGTTCAGCTGTGTCATCTTAATTTAAATAGATATCATTTAAACAGAGGTAACTAAGGAAAATATATCTGTGTCAAAGCACTGGTCATAGAATCTAAAATGAGTTTAGTCAAAAATATCCACCCCCTAAAAACAACAGCTATGTCATAGCTTTGAACTTCTAGCCAATGCTAAGGCTTTATTGATTGGAAGGTATCAGCCCTTTGAAGTTCAGTTGGGTCAGTACAATCCAGCTGCTGTAAAGCACATCATGTGAGTATCAAGAAGTGCCTAAGTGTGTATTCATTAACAGGTGGATATACAAAGGACCCCATGTTAGACCCTCTTGTTAGTTACTTAATTTTCAATATTTTTATGTTTTTACTATCCAGATACTTTTTCTGCCTCTGATCTATACCAGAAATGCTGATTCCTACCTCTTATCTCTCAGGCTCCCCAGCATCCAGCTTCCTGCGGGTGTAGCATAGGAACAAAGGAGGTGGAAGTAACATAGGGATTCAGTGGACAGAGGGAGGGTTATCTTTCACTATTTCCTCTCCTCTGTATGTGTTCTGAACCATAAAATACATATGAACCATAAGCAAGCTTAGCACATGTTTAGACACCATGTTTTTTTTCTGAGCAAAGAGATCCTTTAGTAAGTTGTTGAGTTTCTACTCTTCCTTAACACATTCTTCTAATGCCAGGTTCACTGTCATCCTGAACTTCCTCCAGAGGACAAAATGTATTTCTTCCTTTTTTATCCCTCTTCATCTTTTTTTTCCTCATTAAGAGTTGGTTTACTACTAATTTATTATGAATAATAATACAATCATTGTTTTATAGTTATTTCAGTAAAAATTATATTGAGGAAAAACTCACATATGAAAAATTGAACCAACAATAAGTGTCCAGATAGATGAAATTTCACAAAGTAACAGTAGAAGCAGGGTCCAGAAGAAAACAGAACACCAAAGATGGAGAGCTGATGCCACAGTTAAGAGCATTTGCTGCTCTTCCAGAGAATCGAAATTTGGTTTCTGGCACTCAAGTCAGGCAGCTCACACCCAACTGTAACTCCAGCTCCGGGGAAGCTGGTGGCTTCTTTTGGTTTCTATGGGCACTAGTACAAATGTAGCATACATTCACCCAGACACATACATATAAATAAAAATAAGATATTTATTTAAGAAAAAAAAAGTAGGAAGAAGGAAAAAAGAAAAGAAACAAAACAAAACAAACAACAACAACAACAACAACAAAAAAAACAGAACACCACAGTGTCACGGAAGCCTCAATGGACCCCAATATGTTGTTCCCTAAGATAAAATTTTTCTTGATATCTATTACCAGATTCATGCCATTATTTTTATTGATTTAATCGAATCAGAATGTGCATACTATTTCAAGTTTGGCCCTCATTCTTGTTCAGTGGTGTAGCTCCTATTTCCCTCTCTCTCCACCTTTCCTTTTATCCCATCCCATTATCCTTCTGATGCTTGTAAGGAGGAAAAAAGAGTGTTGAAAATATAGAATTATTTTCATTCTTTCTTTGCTGGTCACAAGATTAGCAAACTCTTGCTTAGTAAAGAAATTTCCCCCAAAATGGCTTCTGTTGTCAATCATTCATAGACTCAGATACTCATCTGCTTTCACTATCAGCACTCCCTGGAGGAAGCTTCCTACAAGTTGTGAAGCCTATCTGGCCCATTTTATCGTTAGGACATTTCCACTGGCTGTGCAAAATTTCCTATCTGGAACAAGTTTTGTACCTCTACTTCTCACTCAAAACAACCTAAAAGTATACTAGTCAATGCCAGGTGGACTCTATCAGAGATTTGCTACCTTATTTATTACTTGATATGGATTCTCCATTCAGAATCTCAACAACTTTTGCCTGCCTGGGTCCTCCCGCCATCTTTGTCTTGCTAAGCACCTTTCCCTTTCTGGAGTTGGTAAAATGTTCTAGAAAGTGCTGGTGTCTGCAATAGGCAAATCACTCCCCATTGATTTCATCCCCTGACACTACTATTAAAAAGATAGTTATTATCAATTAAAACAACAGTAATTATTTTGGATTTTTAATTAAACTACTCATTGCCCAATTATAACCATAAATTATTTATGGGGCATTCCATAGTCCCAGGACTGCAATATTTAAACTCTCCCTTATTTTTCTAACACTTTAACACTTTTTCCTTTTATTTACATTTTTCCCTACATAATCTGTTTCTTTGTATCTGCTCCTTGTTATATAAAATCTCTGTGTCTCTATCCTTGAAACGTGAATTCTCAGAATTCTTCCAATAGGCAACAATCTAACATGATTTTAGTATCAGCTCATCCTGAAGCCATTTCCTTTCTACTCTATCTGTGAAATCAATGATTCATTCCCTAACTTTGATGTTGTTAGAATCTTTAGAAAGAGTTAAAATAGAATCTCTCCTTTACTGATTTCACCTACTTCTCAAGCCAGAGTACTGTTGATTTGTTTTGCTGAGGAAGTTTCTGTCCCTTAATTTAATAATCTAACCAAGAAAAGAAGAAAAACAAATACATGAAGAAATAAAGAGCCATCCTGTCCTATCATCAAACATGAAATGGGATGAAATGCTTTAAATTTTAAAATCTATTGAACAATCGCAGTGCCTTACAAGGCAGAATTTCACAATAGAACAGTTAAGAGCATTGCTACTTAATGCATTCCATGTGCCAATCTGGAGAGCCAGTTATGAACTAACAGATGGTAAAAGCAGGTGTATTGCTTAAATACTGATATAAGGAGAAGCACACTTGGTAAAACTTTAGACATCATTGCTGTACAAAAGAGTTACAAAATGCACTCTTGGTCAATATGAACGTAAGTCACATATTTCTTCCATTCTACTTAACAACAAAAATATGCAATGGAACAAAAGAACAGTATCTAAACATAGATTTTCTAAATAAGGTCATGAATATGTGTGGTTTATATATTATGATTAAATTATAAGGAGTCTGAGAGGCAGTTTATAGCCAAATTATAGAAGAGCAAAAATGGTTAAGCTAACCCATGAGTGAGTGTAAAGAAAGCACTGAGATGGAAGCAATTCAAGAAACAGTGAAGACATGGATGCCTAATGAAATTCATTTTTTGTAATCCATCTGTGTGTGAAGTGCTTGTGTCTGCACATCTGCAAGTGGAGGTCAGGTAGATGTTGGGAGACCCCCCCATCTTAAATAACATTTTTAGTTCTTCAAGAATTTTAATGTATTCAAAGTATTTTGAACATACTGAACCCCCCTCCACACACACACAAACCATATCCTTTCAATCCATTCTTACCTCCCTTCCTGCATCCCATTTTGTGTCTTTTGTTTTTTGTTAAAGCTCACACTATACAATGTGTGGTCTACAAAACTCTTGAATGTAGGTCCATCTTTGGAGTGTGGTCAGCCACACAGGGGCCACATTCTTAAAGAAAATTGACTGGGTTGACTCTCTTTCAAAAAAAGCATTTATTACCTAAATCTCCTCACTGAGGGCTGGGGCTTCTAGAAAACCTCCTTTCTTTATGGGAATTTTATCTGGCTTGACCTCATTCACATCTTCTGCATTCTGGCACAACCTTAAGAGAGAGTTCATATAGGGAACAGTCCTATGATGGCTAGAAAACACTTTTTTGTTGTAGTCATTCACCACCTCTGGCTCTTACAGTCTTCTAGCCTCCTCTTGCTAATTAACACTGAGTTTTGGGAAGAAGAATGTGATATAGAGATGTCATTTGGAGCTGAAAACACTGACCAGCTGTGGGTCTCTATGATGATTAACATCTTATGCAAAAAGAGTCTTCTCTAGTGGGGTTGAAAAGTGATGTCATTAGGAGTTAGTTTAATACTATATACTAGATTCCTGACCTCTACGGATCTTCCAAGTGAAACACCCAAATCTGAAGACTCAAAGGTAGCATCCATATATAAGTGAGAACACTTGACACTTGTCTTTCTGGGTCTGAGATACTGCACTCTGAGTGACTGTTTTCAACTCTAACCATTAACCTGCAAATTTCAAATGGTTTTTCTTAACTTCTGAATAATTGTCCATTTTGTAAACATAGCACAGTTTCATCGTCTATTCATGAGTTGATAGACATTTAGGTTGTTTCCTTTTCCAGGCTATTGTGACTAGAAATGCAATGTATATATATGAACAAGTATGAGTGGTAAAGCTGGAAAATGCAGAAAATTTATATCTACTTTTTGGGGAACCTCCTCTCTGATTTCTACAGTGACTGCACCAATTTGCACCCCTACCAGCAGTGAATATGTGTTCCCTTTTCTCTACATCCACTCAGGGTTTGTTGTCATTTATTTATTGTATCTTAGTCATTCTGACTGGGGTAAGATGAAATCTCAAACTACTTTTTAAATTTACATTTCCCTGATGGCTAATGATGTTGGACACTGTAAAAAATATTTCTCAGTCATTAACATTTCATCTTTTGAAAGGTCTGTGCTTAGTTCCTGCCCCAATTTTTAATTATTATCTTAGTATTTGTATATTCTAACTTATAACCTTCAGATGTATAGCTGGTAAAGAATTTTTCCCATTCTATGTGCTTCCATTTACTCAAATGATGGTGTCCTTTGCTATACAGAAGATTTTTGGTTTAATAAGTTTCCATTTGTCAATTGTTGGTTATTTATGTTTGCACAATCTGGCTTTCTGTTCAAAGAGTCTTTTCTTATGTGTCTAAGTTCCAGTGTATTCCCTACTGTCTCTCTCAAATTCATGATATTGAGTTTTATGTTTAGTTCTCTGATCCATTTGGAGTTTAGAGTTTTGTGCAGGATCAAACATAAGAATATAATTTCATTCTTTTGCTTGTAAATATCCAGTCTGAACAGTATCATTTGCTGAAGATGCTGTCTTTTCTCCAGCGTGTATTTTTCACTTTTTTGTCAAAAATTAGTTGACTGTAGGTGCACGGAATTATAATCCTAGTTTCCAATTCCATTATGTTGACCTTTGTGTCTTTTTTGTAGTAGCATCATGCTGTTTTCATCGCTATGGCTTTGTAGTATAATTTGAAATCAGGGATGGTGATATTTCCAGTCATTATTTTATGTTATAGTTTTTTTTTGCTATCTTGGATTATTTTGTGTTTTCATTTTTTGTGAAAAATAGCATTGAAATTTTGTTGGGAATTGAGTTGAATCTGTACATTGCTTTTGTGGGATGACAACATTAATCCTACTGATCAGTTGAGCTAGGGCAATGAAAGATTTGTATAATAAAAACTTTAAAACATTGAAGAAAGAAGTTGAAGAGGATACTTACCAGAAGATGGAAAGACCACCTTAAATTTTGACAAACAGTTTCACACTAACCCCATTGCTCACCAACTCACTATACTGGCTAGCCAGAAAACTTTTGGAATCTACCTGTCTCAGGGACCCCAGCAGTAGGGTTACAGATGTGTGATCATGCTTGTCTTCTACACAGGTGACAAGGATACAAACCCAAGTTGTCATGTGCCTGGTAGGCATGTTATTTACTAAACCATCTCCCCAGGCTTCAAATTAATTTTAAAATATGCATACAAAATGATGGATTTGACTATAGCATTTTCATATATGTATGTCATTGTGCCTTGTTTTTATGCATCCTCCTCAATTACTCCCACATTACTCCTGCCCCATGTTGCTGGTACCAGCTTCTCTCCACAGACAGACAATCCTTCTGTTGTCATAGCACATGTATTTCGGTGCTATATATTTTCCCCTTGCCCCTTCCTTTAAATCTTTTCCTTCTCTGTGTGGTCCCCTTTCTGCATTCATGAGCTACACACACATACACATACACACACACACACACACACACACACACACACACACACACACACACACACACACACACAAACTCATACCCACAGGCATGTATACAATCACATACTTCTGCACAAATACATTCACATATATTTAAA
This sequence comes from Nannospalax galili, assembly GCF_000622305.1. NCBI lineage: Eukaryota > Metazoa > Chordata > Mammalia > Rodentia > Spalacidae > Nannospalax > Nannospalax galili. The sequence continues at coordinate 4,154,262 of NW_008358101.1, forward strand.
TGTGGAGTCAGCATAAGAAAGAAAACAGGATATTTATCTCTCTGAGATTAGTTCATTTCGCTTAATAAAATGATCTTCAGTCTCAACCATTTTTTGTAAATTTTATAATTTCCTGTTTGTAGATGAATGAAAATTTCCATTGGGTGCATGTATCATAGTTTTTATCAATACATCTATTGATGGACATCTAGACTGCTTCTTTAACTAAGCTGAAATGCATAATGCAGCCATAAACATGACTGTGCATGTATCTTTGTGGTAGCCTGACTTAGAATCCTCAGACCATGCCGAAGATGGAATTTAAAAATGTTTTGTGTTAATGCCGCTTCATTGCTGAGATGTAAATGTAAAGGTATATCAATAATCATTCCTAGTAACAACTTGAAAATAAATAATCTATTCTAGATGACATTGAGTAAAAACATGTTCATTATTAAATGAAAACCAGAAAACATATGAATATATTTTATTCTGTCAACCATTATTTATTTTTTTAATATTTATTTTATAAAATGTATGTTTTAGAACTTCAAAAGATTATTCATATATAATTTGAAGATTACTTATGAAATCTCAACAGAAACAGATGACTTTCCATTCGAATTTGGGTATCTAAAGAAGTGTGGTGAAGTAAATACTGTGACCAATTTTTTTCTACTTCAGTGAGGTTGGTGGGAGACTTTCAGGAGGCAGGATTAAAGTACATATGCTCTCTTCTTATTCATAGGCACACATGTTAGAGCTATGGTAACACAGAACAAATAAGATTATGAAGTGCATTAAATTTTGTTAGCCAGTTTAATACTCTCATTTCCCAGAAACATTTATTTGAACCACATTATTACTTCCAAGAATATGCTCATGGGTGATAGTGTTCTAAACATCTGTAGTTTTCATAGTACTCATGAAAATAACAAACAAAATACCACCTCTTTTAAGATAAAAGACATTGCAACCTGAAAGCAGTTATTTTTTTTTAATCCAGTAAAACAAAAATAAAAATGGGATCATTAGAGTATTAACAAGAACGAGGGTAAGTGGCATGTGTGTGTATGTTTCAGTCTATGGTATAACATCTTGGGTAGGCAGTCTATGGGACAAACATAATACCATTATTTAGAAAATGGGACAAAGAACAGATATTCTGTGAGAGAATGAAAAGTAAATATCTAAGGTTATTATAAAAGAAAAATGCATATTAGATATCAAAGCTAATGTCTCACCAGACCTTAAGAAGTGTAGCATACATTTATGTGTCCTTCCCTCGATGCATGTTAGACAACATTGTTTTCATCCAGTAATTGTTCAACAACAGCGGTGAGCACAAGTCTGCATTAGTTTTCAGGTTTGTACCTATAATTCTTACAATAGGGAAAATAGCCCATTATTTTTTGTGAGATAATATTTATTGTTTTAGACTTCTAAACTTTAGAATAATCTTTATGTAACAACAGACAATGAATACAGGATCCTTATCCAAATCATCAGCATCATAGCTAAGACTCTCTTAAGGAAAAAGCAAAGTGTACTATACTGCATTTTAATTAGGGATTTATGTATAGCATTCATAAAATGCACAGCTTAACTGTATAAGTTAGGGAATATTTATACATACATATATGTATCCCTAGGTAACCACCACCCAGACCAAGATATAAACCACTCCCAGTATCCTAAGAAATTACTTCGT
>NW_008358101.1:4156150-4161890 GCF_000622305.1 Nannospalax galili
GATTTATTTATTTTTTTATGGGCCTTTTGGCTACTCTAACAGCTCCCCCTCTGAAGAAGTAACCCTAAAATCTTTTAAGGATTAAATACAAGCTCCCAAATAATTTGGACATTTTTGGCCTTTGGAATGGAGTATGTTGCTAAGAGGCCCAAGGACATTGTGAGTTTTAGCCAAGAAAATGTCTATTTTTCTTTGGGTTTACCCTAACTGCCTAGCCAATTCCTACCTCCTATTCTTAGAACACCATCCTCTGAAGAGGTTGCCCAACATGCAGATAAGGAGTCAGGACACAGACCACTTGGCTTCTTCCATGCTGAACAGGCACTCAGTGTGAGGCAATTGGAATACCCCTTCAGTGGGTCTATTTGAACGACTCCCAAATTGCATAACTCTTATCTCTCAGGGGGAAAAAGTCCTTGAATCGTGAACGGGAGATGTGAAGGAGAAGTAAAGGCAAGAGTAATTAGCATTACAATTTCTAGACAGGGAACTAGAAAAAAGTCAGAACAGTGAAATTTTCAAATGTTCATATGACAGTCCATTGGAATTTTTTGACAAGGGCTTCCAAAAGCCCCCCCCCTCTTGGTTTCTCCTTTTTTTTTTTTTTTCCAAGGCTGAACTCTAGAGTGATGGATTTAGGATTTGCTTATTTGCTTTCAGGTGTTTTGATAGCTGTTGGAGTAGTTAGAATCAGTGTCAGTTCCCTCTCAAAGGCTTCTAGATAGGGGGAGAAAACAAATTTATCCATCATTTTAGAACAATAGCTGGTTGTCTCACTTAGCGACAGGTGGGCGCTACAGTAATGGAGACAAAGATTTGAAGTCTTACATCTGAACAGCACTTTCTGATTAAGAACAAAATCATCAATGAGAAATAATTGTCAAAATAACTTTTTATACAGACTTAAGCCTAATGTCTGGGAGGTATATTCCCTTGAACTCTTAAAGAAATATACTGATGACTTTACTCTTTGGTTATACTTTCCTTTTGGGTGTTTAAGACCACACAGTTGGCCCAAATACATCAATTTATTTTTATACTTAAGGTCATTTGAGGATCTGTTCCTCAGGGGTCACTTGGGTTTGAGATTAGCCCCTGGCTCCTTTCTTTTACCAGTTCCTTCTATGTGAAGATAAGTCAAAGGTCCTGCTCAACCATTTCTGGCTTCATTTGGAAGCATGAATGAGGTGTTTCCTCTGAGTTGACCCTCCTCTTTGTAGACTGGACACTATTTCAAGTCCATCTTATACAAGAGGACATGTGACTCACCACAGTTACATGACATTTTTAGAGATGTTCCATAATGCTCTGGAACATAGTTGACCTTGGAGAGCAAGGGGCAAAAACTATCCTTTAAGTCCCTCTGACCACATTAGTATAGGCATCAAATTATGGCGTTAAACATCCAAGAAGTTTAGTTCCAGAAGTCTAGTACTTTTAATTATCATGTGCTATGTAGATAAGGCTTTGGTAAAAAAAAAATATATTCACAGATAAACCTTGACTAGATATATATTTTGTTCCTTAAACTAGTTGACTAAACTATGACCATAGAAATTTTAAAATTATGTGTAATTTTGGAAAATATCTCCATTCCCATATCCTTTTAACATCTTTCACATTCTCATTTTTTTCTTTTTTTAAAATAATTATGAAACATATTAGCATTAACAAATCAATTTTCCATCTGTTCTGAGACTTCTTTTCCTGGGGATGCTAAGAAATCCTTATTCCCTCTTACTGTTCTAGTGTCAAGCCAATGTTTGATTAAAATTTTACTGGGGAACCAGTGAATTTATTGAGCTTACTTACTGAGATATCTGAGGGGTTGCTGAGGTGTATGCATGACTTGAGGGTATGCCCAGATCCTTTTAATAAAATGATGCTGTACAGCAGCCCCTTCTGCCTCAAATAACTATCATCATCATGACTTCAGCTGACTGATCCTAAACATCCTCACAATTGGGCTTGTTGACGGTTGTGCTCATTCATTAAAGAAGGGCCAAACTGGGTCATTGGACCCTCACAGGATTATACAGCCATTTTTCCCAGCCAGCTGTATGTAATTTGGTCCTAATCACACATGGCTTCCTGGATTTGGGGAAGGCTAAAGTATACAGTCTGGGGAATGCTAGGAAAAAGAAGGCATGATCATGGTGGGTAAAGGCTTTCCAGTGGACATAAACCATTATTTTTAAAAACATTTTTATTATATCTCAGATTGTCATGTAATATAACCTTACAATTCAATTTTTCTATAAATCCTAATAAATATAGAAATAGAAGGAAAAATCTATTTGTTAATTGCAACAAAAATTCATTCTAACAAGTGCAGTTGGCTTTATTATATAAATTGAGAAAGTAAACCTTAAATTGAACTTTAAATTCATCTGTAAATTTAAGGTACCTAGAATTGGCACAAAAAAAATGAGAAAGAAAAAAAAAAGATTGGAATATTTAGAATTTCTGATTTCAGTATTTACTAAAGCCTATAGAATTCAAGACAGTATCAGAGAAATAGGTCAATGGAATTGAATGAAATTGAAAATTTATGTTAAATGAAGTTTTAATTAAGATGTTGAGGTACTTCAATAGGAAAATAATTATTTTCTTCGAGAAATGCTGCTAAGAAAATTATATATAAACAAGCAAAGGAATAAAAATGAATACCTTCCTTATTCAATGCACAAAAATAATTCAAAACAGAGCATAAATCTAAATGTTTAAAACTCTAAAACCCAGAGAGGAGATGGAAGAGTGTTTGATTGCTAATTGAGTTAGCAAGGACTTTTGAAAGGCAGCATACAAAGTAAATTAAGAAAAGAAGAAAACTTAGACATTTTCAAAATTCAAAATATGCTTTTCAAGCTGGGCGTAGTGGTGCACACATTTAATCCTAGCCCTTGGGAGGCAGGGGCAAGCAGATCTCTGTGAATTTGAGGCCAGCCTGGTCTACATAGTGAATTCCAGGCCAGCTGGGGCTAGAGGGAGACCCTTTCTCAAAATATATACTTGTCGAAGGATAATTTCAAGTAAAAAGACAGCTTGTGAAATAGAGAAAAGCAGACATAAATCATAATATATGAATACTTAGAATTAATGAGTTATTAAAACACAGTTATAAAAATATAACTAAATTTTTAATGATTTATTTTTATTTTTCTTTGAATATGTGTGTGTGCGTGTGTGTGTGTGTGTGTGTGTGTGTGTGTGTGTGTGCGTGTGTGTGTAAGTATATGTCAATTGTGTATGGGTTCCTGTAGAGGCCAGCAGAAGGCATCTGATCCCCTGGAGCTGGAGGTACAGGTTGTTTTGAGCTACCAAATGTAGGTGTTAAGAACAGAACTTCTGGATCTTCTGCAAAAGCAACAAGCACCTTTAACAGCTGAGCTAGTTCTCTAACCCCATAACTTGATGTTTTAAAGAACAGATACTGAAATAAGTGAGAAAGCAAGTAAAATATTTAAATTAAGATTTTGAATTCATTACAGTTAATGATGCTTTAAAAAAAGCCAATGATACATCTGGAAAATAAAGGGATGGTAAGAAAAAATGAAATAAAAGTTTATTAATGCTCAGAAGGTAGAATAGCAATATACTAAGGAATCCAACTTTGAATGAACAAGGCACAAGGATATTGATGGAGAAGAACGCATTGAGTCAGTTTCAGTAAGTTTGTTGAAACGACTGAAAGTCATTTTGTAGAAGCAAGAAAAATTTCTCATGAATTCAGAAAATGATAAGGCAGTATCAAAAGGTTCAATATTATACAACAACTAAGAAACTGACTGTAAATTAACACATTTGCATTACCTCATTGTTTAATCTATGGAAAGAGCAGTCTATGACAAATTGCTAATGACATTAAACCCTCAGTTCTTCATTCTTCACCTGTAAAAATAAGAAGAAATTCACTTCAATAAACTATTATAGAATTAAATAAAATGTACAGTTTCTACTTGGTCGTAAAGAAATGTTAACACTTAGGGAAAGAGAGATGGCTCAATAGCTAAAAACACTTGCTCTTGCAGAGGATCCAAGTTCAGTTCCCAGCACCCACATCTGGGTCTTTATAACAGTGTATAATTCCACTTCCAGGGGCTCCAACACCCTCTTCTGGTTTACACAGACACTGGCACACATGTGGTACATATACATACATGCAGATATTCATACATACACATAAAAATAAACAAGCTTTTAAAATTAAATATTAGCACTTACTAATTTATATGTGACTAACCTATTCATCTAAAATATTTTTGCAGTATAAATTCCCCCAAACAGGCTTAGGTAGAAAGGAAAGTTATTTGAAATATTTAGCAATGTATTCTTGTCTGACTAGCCTCTAAACTGCTTTATTTAAATATTTGAGAATTTGACAATGTATGATGGTTGGTAGGAAACAGAATTAACCTCTGACATCAGAAATCTATAAATAATTGTTTGCTCCTTCCAAGTTTTGATAACCTGTGTTCTTAGTCATATTCTCGGACAGACAATTAGACTCTTACCTGGGTCTTATATATAAAGTAAGGCAAAGAAATGGAAAGTGACAAAATCATTGTAGCGCTAAGAACAGTGAACTCTTGTAACTGAAGTGTTAAAGAGCATAATGAACATTTAAGATACGTCTTCAGGCTTTCTGAGGCCTTACTCTTATTTTGATAATCATCCCATTTTGAGACTTGGATTCTTAGAACAAAGAGCTTGAATGCTATTGAGACTTGAGCTCTTCAAGATCTTTCTCTCCCTTGGGTTCAGTTCCTGATGCTGACTCTGAATAAGGAGGCAAAGAAGTATCAATGTTAATTTCTCATATGTTCAACTTTGCCCCTGGAATTGTTTCAGGTATCCTTGCTTAAATTACAAGTATAAAACTAGAAAGAAAATTGTAATTGTTCTAGTTATTCACCAAGTGTATTCCTTGAGTAATTAACTGTAACAATGACAATAAGAAAATACAAATGAGATACATCATACTGAGAACTAAATGCCAGACAAATTCACAGAAGGCCAAGGATTTAGATTCTTCCCATAAGAAAGCTATCCATACAAGAACACTTAGGTTTGGGAAAATGCTTTTCTTACAAAACAGGATTAGTTGATTTTCAAAAGAGAAATGGGATATGAAACAGGAAAGGTAGAAACATCCACTGCTAATTATGAATGAACATAGGAGGAAGACACTAACTTACATCATATATTACCTCCAAAACAGAAATATATATTTTACTAGAAATTTACATATTCCATACAATGGCGGGAGTATTCTAGCATGAGCAGGATTAAATATATAATAGAAAAAGAGAAATTAATGAATATTAGAAAAAAATTCTTGGGGCTAGAGAGATGGTTCAGCAGTTAAGAGCACTAGCTGTTTTTGCAGAAGACCAGGATTTAGTCCCAGCACCTACATGACGGCTAACAACCATCCATATCTCCAGTTCCACGGGAAACGACACCCTCTTCTGTCATCTGTGGCACTGAACAACACCACTGCACTTATGCAAATGTAGGCAATACACTCATACACATAAAACATAAATTAATTTTTAATTTTTTAAAAGAAAAGAAAAAAGATTCTTTGAGTTGTTCAGATATAAGGAACTGAAATAAAATGAAAATCGTAAGAGCAAAAAGAAAGAGATATGTTCAAATATTATTTTGAAAGAAGAATCAATAAAATTCTATGGTTAATTGATCCATGTTGGTGAAGATGTTATCAAAGCCCACATCA